>NW_027397111.1:4939616-5124571 GCF_003265705.2 Callorhinus ursinus | reverse complement strand
TGTGTGTGTGTGTGTGTGTGTGTGTGTACCACCTCTCCTTTATCCATTCATCAGTCAGTGGATACTTGCCCTGCTTCCATTTCCTGGCTATTATAAAAAATACTGCTATAAACATTGGGGTACAAAAAAATAAACATTGGGGTGCATGTATCCCTTTGAATTAGCATTTTCATATTCTTTGGGTAAATACCTAGTGATGTGATTCCTGCATCATAGGACAGTTCTATTTTTAATTTTTTGAGGAGCCTCCATACTGTTTTCCAGAGTGGCTGCACCAGTTTGCCTTCCCTCCAACAGCGCATGAGGGTTCTTATGTCTCCGCATCCTTGCCAACACTTCGTGTTTCCTGTGTTTTTGATTTTAGCTACTCTGACAGGTGTGAGGTGATATCTCATTGTAGTTTTGATTTGCATTTCCCTGATGATGAGTGCTGTTGAGCATCTTTTCATGTGTCTGTTGGCCATCTGCCTATCTTCTTTGGAGAAATGTCTGTTCATGGCTTCTGCCTGTTTTTTAATTGGATTGTTTTTGGGGTCTTGAGTTATATCCGTTCTTTATATATTTTGGATACTAACCTTTTAGTAGATATGTCATTTGCAAATATCTTCTCCCGTTCAGTAGGCTGCCTTTTAGTTTTGTGGATTGTGTCCTTTGCTGTTCAGAAGCTTTTTATTTTGATGTAGTCCTGAATATTTTTGCTTTTGTTTCTCTTGCCTTAGGAGACACATCTAGAAAAGTGTTGCTACAGCCCACGTCAGAGACATTACTGCCTGTGCTCTGTTCTAGGATTTTTATGTTCAGGTCTCCTATTTAGGTCTTTCATCCATTTTTGAGTTTATGTTTGCGTAAGAAAGTGTCCTGTTTCATTCTTTTGCATGTCGCTGTCCAGTTTTCCCAACACCATTTGTTGAACAGACTGTTGTCTTTTTCTCATTGTTTATTCTTTCCTGCTTTGTTGAAGATCAATTGACCATATATTTGTGGGTTTGTTTCTGGATTTTCTATTCTGTTCCATTGATCTATGTGTCTGTTTTTGTGCCAGTACCATACTGTTTTGATTACTACAGCTTTGTAGTGTAACTTGAAGTCTGACATTGTGGTACCTCCGGTTTCGTTTTTCTCTTTCAAGATTGCTTTGGCTATTCAGGGTCTTCTGTGGCTCCATACACATTTCAGGATGGTTTGTTCTAGTTCTGTGAAAATGCTGTTGCTATTTTAATGCAGATTGCATTAAGTGTGTAGGTTGCTTTGGGTAGTACAGACATTTTAACAATATTTGTTCTTCCAACCCATGTAAACTCCCATGTTTTAAGAGACAGACTCCTCCTCCTCAGGGTTTTGACCCAGCTGCACGTGATCCTCCCGCAGCTCCTCTGTTTGGGCCCCTCAATTATGATTATGCTCCCGCAAGGTGCCCATCAGGTGGCTCCCTGTCCCAAAGGCTCTTCCATCATTTCTAAGGACGAGAATCCTAAATGGTAAAGCCCAGAACCAAACTTGGAGAACACTTGAGCCCCCAGCTGAAAGACATTAATCGTCCATGGACAGCTTTCTTAAACAAAAGAGAATTTGTAACCGGAGAGCAAAGCAATTTCTGCACGAGCCATGACTAAACGAGGATGTGCAAAAACCATTTGGACTTTTGTCCCACATGATAGCCTCAGTCCCAGTATAGGCCACTGCGGTTCCCAGGACCGGGTGTACACGGTGCCCTTGGCCAGGCCACTCGGCAGCCCTGCCTGGCACACCCTCAGCCAAGTTCACTTCCCTGCGCGCGAGACTCACCCGTGCCAGCACGGAGCTATTAATTATTTTTCTTTGTCAAACCTTTGTCATCAACTTCATCCCAAAAGTAGTGGTTTATTTTCCCTTTGGCAGTGTTTGCGACTCTAGTAAATAGGAGATGATTATACTCCAGTTTTAAAATTAAAACAGAAAAGCTAGAGATGCAAGTGAAGAATTATTTACATTTTACAGCAGCCTACTTCTCTGGTCAGAGATTCAACAGGGTCAGTTTGCTGTGTTTCATGCGGACTCCGAGGTGTTTGAGTGGTTTACATGTTACAATTTATATCTTAAGAAGGCCCGAAACTCCTGCTCTTTTGCTTCGAGGTAGCCTTCAATACCGCTCTAAATTCTTTTGTGTTTTAGTGCCTCTGGAGGAATTGAAGGTTCTAAACCTGAGATTAAAATGTGGAGCTGAAGGAATAGCAAGATGAAATGAGAGCACATAGCAGCATTTGGAGACAGTTTGGTTGCACGGTGACCTTTCCGTGTGCCTAATGCTCCAATTTGGCAGCTGGGGAGAAAGCCGGACTTGTCTTGTGGCTGCAGAGAATTTCCTTTTCTTTTTTTCTCTTTTTGGTCGCCTAGTTTGTGCTTGGAAAGTGAAAATAGATTCAAACGGGTCCTTCCAAACATTTGATCTTGTTGTCATAGGAAGTGAAAGGAATTGTGAGAAGGAATTTTAAAAAATGGAATTGGATTCCTAACGTTGTTTGGCCGGTGGCTCCGTGTGTGGGGTGGAGAGGTGCTGGGGGCTGGGGGTTAGCCTCCCCGAGGGACGTTGAGGAGCCTCCAGCTCTGCTACGTGAAGGCTTTGGGAGAAGAAGATACCTTCCACTTACATCAGAGGAACAAATACTCAGATTCAAGGGCCGTGTTCTTTTCAGAGCCTAAGACTGGACCCAGGAGCCTGCCTGGACACTGGCAGGCTGGCCTCGCTCCCTGCTTTCCGCCCGCCTCCCCACTGATGGGGTGAAGTGTGGAGGGCCGGAAGGGCAGTGCCGAGGACCTCACCACTTGGGGGCGGATTTACTTCTGACAAGTGAGCTGTTTGCTGCTCTGATATGGGTGGGCATGGGAGCCCTGGAAATCTCTGAATACTCCCAACAGGCCCCTGGGGTCCCTGGAGCAGAGATGGAATGAGAAACTAGAAACCAGGTTTCCAACACAGTGCAGTGGGAAGAGTCAAGTTTTGTGTGCTATAGGCTCAGCTTTCTCCTAGGCCTTGGCTTCGGTGAATCATAGGGGAAAGCCATATTTTGACAACGCTGCCTTGAAGACATACCAACCCCTTTGACGATTAAGTGGTCTTGCCCTCCCCACCCCAGATGTACTCTGCTAACCTGGCAGCGCTCCCTGATGTCATCAATACTGAAATTTATTTGGAGGGATGAGGAGAGTTTTAGCCGATGGGAAGCAACAGCCAGTGTTGACTCCCAAGGGGGATCAGCCTTTACATCATCTGAACCGAAGACGTTTTCTGGACTGCAGTGTATATTATCACAGATCTTAATTTGAGGCATAGATGTTAGAATAATTTCATTGTGAAATATGGTGCTAGTAAAATTCAGCATTAGCATGAGCAGTCAATAATTCAAACTTTTATTTGCTCTCATATCAAAGGGATATCTTTCTGCTCCCATTCAGCCAGGGGGCAAAAAAGAGCGAGAAATCTAGCATTTTGCTGATAATAGTGCTTCTTGGGCCCCCCCCATTAATTTTTTTTCTTAAAGAAGAAGCTTCTGATTTATTAGGTCTCTGAAATCCATGAGAGTCCTGCAGAGCTTCCTGGATCTTTGCGGAGAGGCTCTTGGCCTCTCGCATTCCGCTGTTGGCGCTAATCTATGCATGCCTTATTAGGGGCAGAAAGTTTGGGAACTTAGGAGAACTGTTTATAATGTCCATTTGTTTCCCCTTTCAACATCTTAATGCCACGCCGAACAGGCTGCTTTTGGCAAGGGGGTCTAAAGTGGAATGACTGAGGGGGGAATTTTTCCCCCTTGGCGAAACTGATCGACTGGCCTGTGTGACTAGCTTTAGAAAGATTTTCATCTGTAGAATAAATTCGGCCCTTATGAACATAAATGGCTCTGTCACCCTTCAGCAGGCAGATGGAGCATGTGCTTCACATTATTGATTCAAGGGCAGCATTAGGGCTGGTGGAAGCAACTTTTAAGAAAGCAGGGTCTACACAGCCCCATCTTGCTTCCAGTTCCAAGGCACAAGGCAGTCTTAAAATTGTCCGGGGTTGTGGAGCAGCCCCTTCTGATGGGAATGCTGTGTGACATGAACCTTGCCAAAAACTAATGGATCATTTACAGGAAATAAGAAGTTAAAGAGGAGGATGAGTCAGTAGACTTCAAAGCTCGCTCGTTTCCATAGAACTTAAATAATGAATACCAAAAACTGAGGATTTCACAGACAGTTTACACAGCTCCCAGTGCAGCTGGGACCTTCACCCCGGCTCTGGCGTTGTCTGCTTCCAGGAGGTTCCCTACTGCCTCAGGAAGGGAAAGAAGATAAGGAGGAAGGAAGAACAGAAAGGGAGAGAGGGAATTTCCATTCTGGAAATGAAAGAAGGGAAGTGATCTTGAAAGGGAGGACAACGATGGATGGATGGATGGATGGACGGACGGACAGATGGATGGATGGATGGACGGATGGATGGATGGACGGATGGCTGGCTGGATGGACGGACAGATGACTGGATGGATGGGAAAAGAAAGGGAGGGAGGGACTGAAGGAAGGAAGAAGGAGAAGGGAAGGAGAAAGGGGCAGAGGAGGAGGGCCGATCAGACAGTGGGTAGTTAAGTCTGATTTTGCACAAATGTATTTTGTGTGCCAAATATCCTGGTACATCTGTCATGTGGATCTCTGTTTAGCTGATTACTAAAGTCAAATAGAATTGTGTATTTTTTTTAAAATGCCACCGAGTCATTTCTGAGCTCATAGACAAGGAGTTTAAGGAGTTCTATTTTGGAACTACTTATAATGGAGAACTGTATTTGAGAAAAGCAGGGGCTGGTTCAGATTATAAGCACAGTGCAAACATCTGTCACTTTAAGGAAACTTGTATATCAATGAAACAGACCAATTAGGGAGATTTATGCATATTATAAAAACATTTTGATTCAGCAGTTCCACTTTTATGAGTTTATTCTTAAGAAATCAGTGGACATCATATATGATTGGACACCAATCCTATGGTATAGCAGGTAGTAATATACTTTATAATGTCATTAAAAATACAATGCAGTTGTATATTATTGACACGGAATGATTATATTATATATATATTATTTTGCATTGAGCAAAATCTGGGAATGTATACCTAAAATGTTGACAGTGATTAAATCTGGAAGGTAGGGTTTGGAGTGATTTTAATTTTTCCGTCTGTGTTTCCTAATTTATTTTCTACATTGAGTTTGTATTACTTGCCTAATATAAAAAACAATTGGTAGGAGAGGAGGATATTTCACTCTGAGAGAGAGGATTTATTTAATAAGCTTTTTTTCCACAGAGAAGGGCCCAAGTTCAGTTTGTGTTTACAGAGCCCCTCCCAATGCTGGGAGGGGAAAAAAAAACTTTCCCAAATGTCAAAATCCTGTTTCTGGATCTTTTTTGCCTTAAGGGCCCCCCGGCGCCTGGGCTTCCTTCTTGCTTATAGCTTGACCTGGGTCTCCTCAGAAGGCCGGAGCCAGCAGATACCCTTCTGGCTTGGGGGCATCTCTGGCCAGGCGGCACCCTTTCCTCTGGCTTCAACACCCCAGCGTTACCAGGTTCTGATGGGAAGTGACCATAGGCCACTCAGGGCCAGCTTGGGTGTTTCACAAGACTCAGAGTCGAGGTGGAGAGGAGAAAACATTTACTTGAAAGAAAACAAAAAAAAATCAAAGTGCAAGTCATCGTAAAGTTCCTGCTGGCACACTCTTCTGGGCCCTGAGGAAAATCAGGAACTGAATTCCTGCCCCACTGTCAGAAGTTCTCCAAGGAAGTCGGCATGGGCCCAGATAGAAGCCAAAGTGGAGCGCGGGCCCCCTACCTGGGCTTCTGTTCATGACGGTTGCTTCCAGTCTCTGGCTGGGTGGCATGGGTTTGTTCCCTCAGTGTGGGCTTGGCGAGGCTGCCCCGGCAAACCCTGACCACAACAGGCCGCAGGGGTCTCCCCTCTGGATCTTGTGCTTCCATGTGTTTGGGGGCTGTGGTGACCTCTGGGACCAGCTTCCCACTTTGGTCTTGTTTTCTCTTTGTTAGGTCCAGCTGGTCTCATCCCTGGGGGCGGGATGGCTGTGGGAGGACGACGAAGGACGGGTGGGATTCTTCAGCTGGTGGGTTGTGGGCCTGGAGTAGAGCCGAGCTTCTCAGCCGTCCCTACCACAGCCTCCCCCAGCCCTGGTTCATGGTTGGGACATGAGCTCTGGTTCTGACTTGATCTGGGGCCGGCACGATGATTGCTTCTTCTCCGTAAGGCAATTGCACTTCGTTGGGGCCTAACCGAATCTTCATCCTGCCACCCGCTGGCTTGGGGACCCAGGCAGGTCCCTTCACCTCCCTGAGCCTCTGTTTCCTCACCTGTGACACTTCAGCTTTCTTGGGGGTTGTTGAAGACTAAATGTGCTAACAGGAAAATGCTTCCAGGAGCGCCTGGCATGCTGTAATCATAATAATTATTACTGCTGTGATAACTGACGTTTATTGAAGAATGCTTTGTGCCAGGCACTCTTATAAACACTTCAGGTGCAGTAATTTACTTAATCCTCACAATGGCCTGGGAGGTAGGTACGAACAAATCCCATTTACAGGTAAGGACATCGAACCACGGAGAGAATGAATAACTTGCCCAAATTAGTAAGTGAATTAGTGAAGTAACCAGGCTGTGACCAGGGAGGTTCTTTTGTTGTTGTTGTTTTAATTGTGGTAAAATACACATAGCATAAAATTTACCAACTTAACCATGTTTAATTGTACAGTTCGGTAGTGTCAAGCACATTCACGTTGTTGTGCAACTCATCTCCACAGCTCCTTTCATCTTGCATAACTGAAACTCTACACTCATTAAACAGCAAGTTCACATTAACCCTGCCACCCCCAGACCATGGAAACTGCCATCCTACTTTCTGTCCCTGTGATTTTGATGACTCTCAGTATCTTGTATTTGTCTTTTTGTGACCGGCTTATTTCACCCAGCATAATGGCCTCGAGGTGTATCCATGCTTGCTTCTTTTTTAAGGCTGACTAATATTCCATTATATGCATAGGCCACGTTTTTGTTTATCCACTTATCTGCCAGTCAACATATGGGTTGCTCCCACATTTTGGCTGTTGTAATGCTGTTGTGAACATAGGTGTATCTGTTTGAGTCCCTGCTTTCAGTTCTTTGAGGTATATTTGTGGAATTGCTGGATCATATGATCATTCTATTTTTAATTTTTTTGAGGAACTGCCATACTCTTTTCCACAGTGGCTGTAACATTTTGCTTTGCCACCAGCAGTGTGCAAGAGTTCCAGTTTCTCCATGTCCTTATCAACACTGGTTTTCTGGTTTTTGGAGAGTAGCCATTCCAGCGAGTGTGAGGTGGTATCTTAGCATGGCTTTGATTTTCATTTCCCTGATAACTAGTAACTTCAGTATCTTTTCATGTGCTTATTGGCCATTTGGGTGTCTTCTCTGGAGAAATATCTGTTCAAGTCCTTTACCCTTTTTTTAGTCAGGTAGGGTGGTTTTTTGTTATTGTTGTTGAATTATGGTAGCTCTTTATATATTCTGGATACTAACCCCTTATCAGATATACAGTTTGCAAATAAATATTTTCTCCCATTCCATGGGTTGTATTTTCACTCTTCTTGGTTGTGTCCTTTGATGCACGGAAGTTTTAAATTCTGACATGGTCCAATTTGTCTACTTTTGCTTCTGTTTCCTGTGCTTTTGGTGTCCTATCCAACCAAGGGGTTCTTTTGGAGTGATCTATAGTTGAAGAAAGCTGGAAGAAGCAAATTCTACCCAATTTTTGTGGAAGGTAAGAGGTGAAGACCAAAGACACCACTCTGCATGGTGTTGAACAGTACAGAGAGACTTAATAAAAAAGATAAAGTATAACTGAGGGAAGGCAATTTGGGATTGGATCGCAGCCCAAAATCAAGAGAATACTGAATACCGTATTACCAGACACTCTTTGAGGCAGAAAAAAGAAAGGGTCCTCAAGGGCTGGGAGCCAAAAAGTCCAAATAAGAATAAAAAATTAGGAGAAGATGGGGGAAATAACAGGTCTTTGAGGATCTAAGACGGGGATGAGGGGGCGGCTTTTAAGATCTCCTACCTTTGCGGTAATTACAGAACAGGGGGGAAGGGTGCACATTGGGGAAGGAATTACTGGGTGAAATTTGAGCAGGGAAGTTGACAAATTCTCCTGGCTGGGGAAAAGGGAGGGTCTACAGACTGGGTTAAACTGGATTTTGCAACTGTATAGGAGAAAAAGCAGGGCCAGGAGGAAGCTGAGCCTGCTAATTAAGAGAGAGGGAGGGCTTTTCAGAGACCCAAGGAAATGACTGCAGAGCTAAATTCTTAGTCCCTTTCAGCCTTCCCTGTAAGGGTTCCAGTCACAGTGAATCCGGCACAGCCAGGGCATGCAAAGAAACATCTGAAGCCCATGCAACGCCCATTGGTTTCTGTTATTTAGTTTTTAAATGGAGAGAAATATACCGTGGCAGGAAGAACCCTGGCCATGATTGTCGCTACCAAGCGCTGAGAGGCGGGGCAAGTCTCATGTAGAGAGGCCAGCGCACTTAAAGCAGCAGTCCATAAGACAGTTTCCCAAGCCAGGAGGAAGTTCAGCCAAAAAGACGCTGTGCTGGGAGGCAGGAGCCCAGGGGCCGGCTGGCTTTGCAGTGAATTTCCTCTGCTTCAGGGCTTCTTCGCATCTTTTTCTTTTCTTCTTTTTAAATATCCCCTCTCTCTCTCTCTCTTTTAATAATTGACGTATAGCTGACATACGATGTTATGTTAGTTTCAGGTGTACCCCATAGTGAACCGACCATTCCCCACATCACTCCATGCTCACCAGAGTAAGCATGGTCACCATCTGTCACCACACAACGGTATCACAATATTATTGATTATATTCTTGGTGCTGTACTTTTCACCTAGAAAACAAAGGCCATAGCAAGTTGATCTTGTTTCAGAGAGGCAAAGAGTCCTATTCAAATGATCTCAAGGAATGGGGGTTTATTTTAAAGATGCACATTGATAAGAACTCTGAAAAAAGAGAAAAGCCAGAGACTACAGGCTGAGCAGCCACCACACGGCGACTGGACCTTAAGGAGGAAGGAATGTGGAAAGTGCTCAGAACCCAAGGCAGCAGGAGAGGCTCTGCAGGTAGAAGTTTCTGGATCTGCGGGCTGGTGTGCCACCACTCCAGTGACTCTGTCTACTCCAGATCTTTTTTTTCCATTTTTGCTTCTACTTGTCCGTCCTTTCTACTTGCAGCAATGATTGTTCTGTGGGCTCAGATCCAGAGCCCAAAGGCTTGTTTTTAGCAATGATGAGGGTGATGATAATAGCTGACATTTGTTAAGGGCATACTATGTATCAGGCACTGTTCTAAGCACTTTATAGGTCTTAAATCACCCAGTCTATTATTCCCAGTTGATAGATGGAAGCCACTGAGGCCCAGTGAAACATTTTGTTCATGGTCACACAGCTAAGTAAGCCGCATAACCAGCGTTCAGGTCCAGAGCCTGTGTTCTTCACACCACCCACTGCCTCCCAGCAAGGCTGGAAGGAATTAGCTGTCAGAGGTCATAAATTCCTGTTTCCTTCAATGGTCACCCAAGCAACTGTCAACTGTCTGACAATTCACATCAACCTGTTTGGGACGTTTAGTATTTTTCAGTCTGTAGCAGGTCCGAGAAGTGGTACTATTCTGAATTTACTCAGTGTCGCAGCTTGATGGACGCAGGTGTTTGCCATTATGCGTTCCTTGACGTGGGACAGGCAAGAGGTCTGAGGATCAGACCCAACTACAGAGAGTGGCCCCGATGAGGAAATCCAAGCATGGTAACAAAGATTACGGACATCTCAGCCCTAAATGCAAGTGTTTACATTATATCCAATTAGTAAAATCTAGGCAAAGACATGGGACTGGACTTCGGGGTGCGGGTTGGAGTATTAAGCCATGAGAATGAATGAACTTTCCTAGAGAGAATGTATGGGGCAGTGATTCCAACTACATATATCAGATTCTTTCTCTGAGAGTCTAAATACCAGATCTAACAACAGATATTTTTTTCTTTAATGTGCCTTTTAAGATCTCCTACCTTTGCGGTAATTACAGAACAGCTTTGCTGAAATGGACTTCACATGGTCTTAGGATACCTACCAGGGCGTATCTCAGCTGCCCACCTGCTGACACCTAACTGCCGAGGCCGTCCTTTGTGGGCAGGCTGGGGATGATTACAAGGGCAGTGATACGTCAGACTCTCAATGCCCTAATTGCAGTGTTTTTACTCATTTATGTATTTCAATGGAAAACAATGGTTTAAATTCTTGAACTGGAATTGCACAAATAGAATTTGGACACTCCTTTCCTTAATCCACAAGATAATTGGAAAAACCAAAAGGATGCATTCTAAAAATATTGGGACTGATCTTACCTTTTTCTGGTTATGTTCTTTTGGAGCTAAACTATCTACCCTCTAGAAATATTGGAACAGGTCAGGCCTGGAGCATTCTTGATTGAGCGGTTCATGATCTGTTGATAGAATTCAAAGCCTTACCAGGTGACCATGCAAGCCAGATGCTGCAGCTTTTTTTTTTTTTTTTTTAAGATTTTATTTATTTATTTGTCAGAGAGAGAGCACAAGCTGGGGAAGTGTCAGGCAGAAGGAGAGGGAGAAGCAGACTCCCTGCTGAGCAGGGAGCCCCATGTGGGGCTTGATCCCAGGACCCTGAGATCATGATCTGAGTTGAAGGCAGATGCTTAACCGACTGAGCCACCCAGGTGTCCCCAGATGCTGCAGCTTTAACCTGACTTCTCCCTGCTTTGGAGGGCATTCTAGCCAGGGAAGGGCTTTGACCCACAGCTGTCAAATTGCCATCTTCTGTGTCTAATTGGAGATGTTTTGTAGTGCTTTCCCATTTAGGAGTCTTAGGCTTGTTTTTTTGTTTTTTTGTTTTTTTTTTTAACCTTAAAATTGTTCCATATTGGGGCACCTGGGTGGCTCAGTCGTTAAGCATCTGCCTTCAGCCCGGGTCATGATCCCGGGGTCCTGGGATCAAGCCCTGCATCAGGCTCCCTGCTTGGCGGGAAGCCTGCTTCTCCCTCTCCCACCGCGCCCCCCTCCCCAGCTTGTGTTCCTTCTCTCGCTGTCTCTCTCTCTGTCAAATAAATAAATAAAATCTTTTAAAAAAAAATTGTTCCATATTTACCTCTCCATCCATAGATCTACTACTCACTTACAGTGTTTAATAACTTCATAGAATCGCAGTGAATCGCTACACCAAATTTACGTACCCTGCTCCCCTATGGTTGGATGTTTAAACCGATTTGATATTGGTTCTTCTTAATCTGCTGTTAGAAACTTTGTTCACATTTCTTACTTTTCTTTCTTTTTTTTTGTCTCTCTTTTCCTCTTGTGTATTTCCTTGGGATGTAGTCCCCAAGAGGAATTAAGAATCCAAAGGTTTATGGTTCTTGTTCCATGATGTCAGACAGCCTGCGGAAACCCTGGGGTCATTTGCAGTGGCCCCAGCAGTGGCTAAGTACGCGTGTTCCCGTCAGCTCTGCCAATGTTGCCTAATCGTTGTCTCTTATATTGTTTTTAAGTAGGTATTCGGTTGTTTTGATTCCTATTTCTTTAGTAGTGAGACTGAACCCCGTCCCAGGTGCTGGTTTATCTGGTGTGGTTCCCCGTGTGCATGTGCAGATACATAAAGTGTCTTGGATAGGGCTGTGACTTACTAACATTCCTTCTCTCTCTCTCTCTTTTTCCTCTGTCCCTTAGCTCTCCGTCAAGTGTGCTCTCATTGCTGATGGCAGTGTATGTTTATATCACAATGTAAGATTTCATTCCTACTTTTGGATCTTAAATATTTACCCATTGTCTGTGTCATAACTTCGAACTTCCTTTTGCCCCCTCTGTATTTGTTACGTTTTATTAAGGAGACTTTAAAATATTTGAATTCACCTTTCTCTAGTCTTAGGATACTATTTTGTTTTTCAGTAGGCATGGATTTCTCTCTATGCTACAGCCGACATAAATACACAATTTTTTTTTCAGTGCTGTGTTTAATTAGTTCATTGACCAGTTTGGAAAGTATTGTGTTTGGCGAGTTATGAATACGATCTACTTTTCTTCATAGTGATACCAGATTGTTCCATTAACATTTATTAAAGAGCGATTCCTTCATCCGTCACTGTGATTCTTTGTTTTGTTTGCTGTATCCCAAGGACTTATCGGTGTTTAAATCCATCTCTGGAATCACTGTTTGATTAGTCTCTGTCCTGGCTTTGATCCAGCAAAATTCAGTCTTAATGAAGATCACTTTATAATATATCCTTAAATTTAATTATTATACCCTCCAACAATTTTCTTTAGTATTATGTATTTATTTTTCCTTACTAATTTTGCTAGTGATTTATTACATTCTAGAACATTCTGGGAGGAATTCAGTTGTTCTTACATTACTCTATTTTTTTATGGACTAATGTTAGTGATATTACTCTAAATTTTCTAAGTGAGGAGCAGTGGATATAACTTTGTTTAGGTATTTTATTTTTCCTACTATGATTTTTATCATTTTTACTTCACTAGATATCTTCTTCACCTAGATACATAAATTCTCAAGTATTTCCTTTGTTTCAGTGTTGGGCATAGCACCATTTTTCATTGCCTTTTCTAGCTTTACATCAATGGTGTACATTTGGTTGATCTTGCATTCTCTATTTGCTCTCTCGTATCACCTGCAAAAATGTGATATTTCTAATTCTGCCTTCCTATATTTATTCTCCAGTTCTTTTCCATCTTGTCTTGCAATATTTTCTAATATTACCTCCAATGGGAGTGCTGAGAAGGGCATCTTAGGCTTCTGCCTGTGTTTGCAGCTATGGCTGCTCGTGGCCATTTAAATTTAAATAAATTAAAAGTTAAATAAAGTAAAAAATTCAGTTCCTCTGTCACATTAGCCACATCTGAGTGCGCAATAGACACACATGACTTGTTATGACTGCGTGGGACGGCCCAAATAAATACTCCATCATTGCAGAAAGTGTTAAGGCACAGCACTAATCTACAATTTCCACATGAAGAATAATAGTGAGGGGCGCCTGGGTGGCACAGTCGGTTAAGTGTCCGACTCTTGGGTTTTGGTGCAGGCTGTGACCTCAGGGTCGTGCGAGGGAGCCCCCTGTCGGGCTCAGCGCTTGGTGCAGAGTCTGCTTGAGGATTCTTTCTCCCTCTCCCTCTGCCCCGTCGGCTTGTGCGCTCTCTCCCTCAGGTAAATAAATCTTTTTTTTTTCTTTGCAAAAGAATAATATTGAAACTCAGATTTAAATCTGTGACCTTTTTTTGTCTTAAGGTATCCATCTCCTCTTCCTATTTTGAAGACTTTTAAATAATTAACATTGAATGTTAATGATGGCCTTCTCAGCATCCACCAATAGAATTCTTAGATTTAAAAATTGATTTTTTTACATGAAAGTGTTGAACTGCCCTAATGATTTCCCCCATCTAGTGCTGTTTCTGTCTTTGTAAAATAGCTCATGCTTGTTTATTTTTTAAACATTTCCCCTTTGTCTATAGGAAATTATTTATGGTTTATTAAACTATATTCTTGTATAAGGTAGTCCTAGCATTCTCTCTCAGTGTTGTCCTCAGGTGTTTTAGATCAAGATCTTATTTACTCCCTAATATGACTTACATAATATATAATCTTGTCTGTATTTTGAAACCTTTTATGTAACTGATATTTGAAAATTTATAGATGTTCTCTGGAGAACCCAATAGGGGCTTCTTTTAGAAATGTATGGAGGGGACAGAACTTTTTTATATTTTTATTCAACATAATTAGTTCAGTAAGCACCGTCAAATGTAAACCTCTCTTGTGAAACACAGGGCAAAATGCTGTATGGCAAGATGAACACGATATTGGCTATTGAAAAGAATGAGGCTTTCATAGCCCCTCTTCACAGGATTCTTCAAGGTTCTCTCCCACCCCTCAGTCTCCCCCTGTTGTACTCCCCAGCTTGAAGCACCAGGTCAGTCCTCTCACGCACGGCCTAGCCCCAGTACAGTGACCACATTCCCTCATCCCAACTATGAGTTTCTCTTGCAGAGAATGCCCTTTTCCCCCTCACCTCTCATTCACCCTGAGGACCCACCCAAAGTTCCTGTCTTTGTGATTTTCCAAGTGATTTCTTTCTGCTCTCATCTTAATGTATTCCTTGAGCATGTCATTCTTTTTGGCAAATAATTATTCACAGTCTTGTCGTATCATCTAATTATCTTCTGTGTTATTATGTACCTCTCCTGTGTCTAGGGTCCCTGTAGGGACAGGAGTGAAGGTGGGTTTCAGGTCTCTTATTTCTTTTGTTCAGCAGATGCAGGCCAGTATATGGCGCTAAGTATGTGGCATTCAGAGATACTTACTGAACAAGTGTCTTGATATATTAGCGATTCTTAACTCTATTACCAGGAAAACTAACAAAATCTCTGGCCATGGTCAGGATTTAGAGCTTTTGTAAACTAGTATAACCCATTTGGAGAAACAGGCAAAAGAGTTTCCATAAAGGACCATACTCATCTTCCCGATTGAATTCAGTCCCTTGTTCCCACTCACTCAACAGGTAACTGCTGAGTTAAGCCCTCCCTCCCACGTGCCACAGGTGGGAGATTCAGGGTTGAACAAAATAAACATGGCCTCTGGCTTCGTGGTGTCCACAGTCCAGTAGGGGAGATTGGTATTAAATAAGCATACCACCAAATAAAGATGTCATAAGAAATTGTGCTAAGTCCTACAAAGGAAAGAGAAGGCTATGGACGAAATTTAACCTGGCTGGCTGGGCGGGGCCTCGGTCAGATTGGGAAGTGACATTTAAGGCGAGAGCTGAAGGATGGGTTACGTTACATTCATATGAATGAAGAAGCCAGGTAGAGGGAAGAGCATGTACAAAGGCCCTGAGGTGTGAAAGAGCTCTGTGGGTTTGAGAAACAACCACAGGCCAGTGTATAAGTAGAGCATGGTAAATAAGTTGGGGGGAATTGACATGGGTCGAGGCAGGTCCAGATCCAAAGTGCCCTTATGGTGCTGGATTGGGCATTTGGATTTTTAACCAGCTTTAAGCAATCTGATGTCCATTTTAGGAGATTTTTCTAAGCCAATATATGTGCCTAGTATTGCTGCGAGCAAAATACATATGTTATCTTATTTAATGCAGAGAACATCCTTATGATGTAGGTACTTTTAATATGCACATTTTCCAGTTGAGGAAACCAAGGCCCAGAGAGGTTAAGCAACTAGCCTAGAGTCACAAGTACATTTGTAAAGGGGCCAGTACATAACCAGGTTGTCTTGAGCCTCCAGAGCCCAAGCTCTGACCACTGGGTGGCCTTACCACAACATCACTTGGCCACTGTGTGGCTTGTGGAGCTGGGCAGCGTAGGTACAGGCTGATGAAATCGGGGTCTCTTTCAGCAGTGCAGGTGAGAGGTTGTAGCTTAGACTAGGGGGTGCTCTGTAATTGGAGAGAAACCGATATTCTCTCTCTGGGGCCCGGATGGAGAAAGGGAAACATGATATGTGGGAATAGGTATGATTCATTTAGACATTTAAAAAAAGTCTTTAAAGTCTCATTTTAAAGAATTTGAAATTTAGAAAAGAATCAGCAAAAGCACAGCGTGAAAAGGAAATAAAAATAGGATCAGAAATGAAATGCAAATCAGACTAATAAACCAAGCTTTTCCTTAACTGATACAGTGGGAAGAAAATAAGAACTAAGAAAGGAAATGCAATTATTCTAAAAGAAATGTGTCATTTGTATGGAATATTGTTTATAACTCCTTGCTAAATTAGCTAACCAAGCCGAAATAGATAACTAAACTAGTGAGTAAACAGATAATGAAGTTGGTTCACAGTTTGGTGTCGTAGAATCAGATATGGGGTCTGCTGCCCACTCTTTTCCTCTCCTCCTCTCCTCTCCCTGCCTGCTGAAGTCTGACCAATCCTCCTGACCCTGCTCAAATCCCTCCCCCAAATAGAAAAATGAAACTATCACCATGAACCCGTGGTTGTTTTAGCCCAAATCCACAATTACCAGCAGGACAGATGGCCTTGCAGTACTAGAAGCAAAGGTTACTACGTTCTGTGCAGTCTTTTCTATTGAAGAGAGCAGGGGAGGGTTTAATCTGCTCTAGAAATGGTTTCTACCCTAAGAGACACATTTTCAACAAGCAAGTTTTGGAGCGTGAGGGCATAAGAAAGAATTCTCTGGAAACTGATGTGGATCACCCAGTGGGCCGAATAAAGTCAGAGTGAAGCATCTGTGGGTGAATTGAGCTTTAAGGTTTTAGGTGAAAACCTCAAATACAGCTGCCACGTTGTGAACTGTGTTCTCTTGAGAAAAGGTGAGTGACAGGGGTGAGAAGTAGAACTCCATCAGGTTATCCAGGGGCGATGGGAGGAGACCTGAGGCTGGTTTCCAGGGACCAGGACTGGGTCCAGTCTCGGTGTGTGCCCCAGAAGCTCGAAGAGTGACGAGAGCGGGAGGAGGTAAGCCATGTGTGGCTGCCATTCCCACCTCTTGCCCACCTTCTTCAGTACTCCCTCCTCCTGCGAGAAGTCTTAGGACAGGGCTCACCACCCTCCTGTGTGACCTCCTTTAGTGGGCGAGTGGCCCTTTGCAAGGGTACCAAGTACTCTCTCTGAGGGCATTGGGAAATTTGCAGAGTGGCACGGAAGGTGAGCAGAGACGTAAGCACGGGTGGAGTGTCAGGCCGTGTACATTAGGCACGGCCAGATTACGAACCTTAGGAAAGCAGTCCTGCTTGCGTATACCAGGTTCGGGTCACCACAGTTTCCTTTTCCGTAGACCGCCCCTCAATGGAAAGGAAGGAAGGTTAGTAAGGTGAGCGGGAGGAAGGAAAGAAACTGAGGGGGTGGATAACTAGATGCTAATATGAGGCCAGTCACTCATTCGTGGGCATTTGGCATTACTAAGACAGGACAGAGCTGGGTCCCGGGAACTCTGATAACCAAGGTACAATCTCCAGGTAACATCTTTGGCTAGTCAGCCACATGTCCACAAATACTGGTATGTCTAGACATTATATGCAAAGTCCTACATATAGCACCTGGTGCATATTTGGTCCTTAGCAAAGCCTGACCACCCTCACATAACCATTTCCGTCATCATCATCATCGGGAGGCTGTGAGATCCTTGAGGACAGGCAAGCTGTTCACGTGTCTCCAAATCTCTGGCTTGACCAAGTGTCTAGTGCAGAGGTCAGAGTCCATGAGCGTATGTTGACCTATTGACTAACTGAATGAGTACATTTCTGAGCACCTATGCCCTGCAGGCACCTTTAAAAGGCATGGAAAAAGTCTCTGAGGCCGACCTTGTGCTAAAACGAGAGGGGGCATAAATAAAAATGTTATAAATTGAAAAGCCCGTGCAGAGGTAGCATTTACGAAGTACCATGTGAGTAAAAAACTCACATGGGAGCTTCAGGAATTTGGGGGAGGAGTAAATTATGTGGATTGGTAGGGAGAGTGTGACATGTATTAATCCAGAATCAGGTTCAGAGTTTGGGAAAAGTACTAACCCTTTAACCCTGTGACAGTGGGAAGGGGGAGAACAAAACCCCTCCCCAAGTGGGGGAGGTGTTTGCAGACACCCTCATTCGGTTGGGTGCTGGTAAATACTTAACAACCAGCTCTCCAGGAAAAAAAGTGTGTGTGTAAATGCATATATAAATGTAAATTTTTCTGATATGAAGGATCTGCAGCACAAAATTCACAAATAATAATAAGATGTCCAATACTTCCTTGTAAACTCCATAAGCCAGTTGGTTGCCACAGAATTTTTTTTTTTTTTTTGAGCTCTTGTGTTCACAGCTGACTTGTGGGTGCAATTCAACCATTTCAGTAGAATTTCATCCCAATCCACTAACTCTTTCCCAATACATTCATTATTAAATACATCATTCCCAATACACACATTATTAAATCAGATAATGTGATTTGCTAACCTATTTTTCACCCTTGTGCATATTCATTAAACTGAAACCTCTTTCCGCTTCAGCATTAAGTATGTCAGAACTTACTCATTCACCAACGCCATGAACATCTTTGCTGAATCAGATGAGTTTTCGAATACTAGGAGAGTGTTTTCCTCTTTTTTTTTTTTTCTTCAAAGAACACTATTCACAATGTAATGACTTTAGATGTCACTCACTTTTAAGTTTATGCATTATTGACATTTCTTCCATCGCTTCCTTAACTCTAGATAATTGACAAAACAAGAAATCAAGCACTGACTTGTTTGTTGATTTCCAAAGTGCACATACCCCCACCGTGGCCAATTCTGTGAAATCCTTGAACGTGGAATTGGAGAGAGAGGGGACAATAGCACATCATTATGTGGTATTTCTACCGTATAGAGACTGCAAATGTAATCTCAAGGGCGTGGATAAAATAAGTGATGAGTCTGAGTATTTATTACCTCTGTTTTTAAGCATAATGTATTTAATTATAAGTTTATGTTTTAAATTTTAATCATGGCTGTTTCTAACCACCAGCCCCATGAATTCTTAACGATTTAATAATGGAGAGCTGGTAGGAGCCAGCTTCCTTCCTAATGAGGGTGAGTGTCTCCTCTTTTCTTCACCTTGCCCCTCCCAGACGCTCAGGGCTCAGTGGCCCAGGCGACCTCCAGCAGAAAACCTCAGGCTGGGGCTCCTTGCCTTCCAGAGTCTGACCCCACGCTTGCTGCAGGGAGTCCTGACTCCTCAGCCGCAGGACTCCCTGCTCCTCGTGAGGTTCCACGGATTCCCTAGAACTTCACATTTCACTCTTCTTTCCATGGTATCTTTCTTTAAAGACAAAAACTGTGTGGTGGTGACAGAGGACAGTTATAAACAGAGCACTTGGGCTAGTTTCCCCGAAGTGTTCTTCAAAAACTCCCTCCTGATCGCCTCCTTAAAGAAACCGGAACCTGCCTGACGGGTTGGAGAAGTTCAAGACCTTCTCCGCACAAGAACAAAGAGACACAATTCCTACTATTACAGACGCAAACTTTTATCGGCAAAGCAAACTTTTATTGAGAAATTTGACAAAAACAAGCTCCCCCTGGCTCCACCCTCAGCCTGATTTTCCTTTCTTAAGCAATATCCCTTTCACACACATGTGGAAAAGCGGCCAAGTGGGAGGCAGGAATAACCTGTCTGCCCCACTCCCCAGGCTGACTCACGGAAGTTTATTTTTGCCCTGGTTGGTAAATAGCTGATCTCCCATCCGGCCGGGGGCCCCCTCGCCTCCTGCAGGCTACCTTGCCCCTCCCCAGCCCTGCTGCCCACCCCAACCCCCCCAGTCTGGCAACAGCAGGTGCCTCCAGATCTGCTCCCACAACGGACAGGACAGTGCCTGGATTCTGCCCATTGTTAAGTATTTGGACTGTGCCCCTGCCTGCATCCTCTCAGTCACAGGGTTTGAGCCACAAAACACCCCGTGTGCTCAGCCCCCACCTCCAAATCCCCGCCAGAAGGCTGAGACCCACCTCCTGGCCGCAGGACCCATTTTGTTTTTAATAGAGAAGAACTCAGCAGTTTGGAATCCAGCGAGCGTTTTCAGAATCCAATGATTCTGCTCGTGCCAGTCCACGACCGGTTTGGAGGTAGCTTCGCTCACTTCCCCCGACGTCCCAGTTCCTTTAAAACCCTGGGTGCTCTCACTTGCACCGACACACCCCCAGCCCCACCCACCGGGGCCTTACCACCCGTTAGACCTCCCAAACGTTGACCCTCTGCCCACCTGGGCCTCACCGTGCCTGTGTCCCAACACCCCGTGCCACCCCGTGCCCCACCTCACTCTCTCCCGACCTCCCTGACTCTTGTGACTCTCTCTGCTATCAGCGCTCCATCACAGTGCCTTACTCGCCCACGGGGACTTTTCCTCCTCTTCTGCTGTGGGTTCTGAACCCAAGTGCTCCTCCAAACCCAGCTGGGAATAAGTTGTTGGCTACCCTGTTACGGCTACAGCCCTGGCCCTCATAGGGGTCCAGGGACTAGTTTACATCCCGGTCTCCTGCCTTTTGACCCAAATCATAAAAGAGGTGGAAGGGAAAGGATTCTGCGAAGGAACTGTAGTGTGATCAGTATCCAATCATAGTCAAATCTCTTGTGCACTGCCATGAAATGTTTCCTACTTTGCTTTGGGTTGTGGAATTACTACTGAGGGCAAGTAATTAGGTCGTGGGTTGCTTTTTTTGTTGTTTTTTTCCTTCCTCGTTTTCTTTCTTGCCTGTTGCTTTAAAAACATTGCTCACAGATGTTTAAGAATTTATATTAGAAGTGAATTCCAGTAAGAGGCCTATTGACTAATTATTCAACCTTGTTCAGTAACTCTTTTTAAAAATACTGTGCATGTTTAGGACAGGAGTGTTCTCCAGTTGTCATTTCATGAGATAAATGTGTTGGGAAATGAAGAGAGTATAAATAGATGTGAATGTCATTTGATCTAATTGAAGATGAATGCTGAGTTTTAGGAGCTGTTGTAGAATCGAGTCCCGATTCCAACTTGCCTTGAAAGAGATTTATGATCATGGGATATGAAGCCTTGTCTCCCAAGGGCTGCCCGGGTGACCGTTAACTCCTTCAGCTCAGTACTCTGCATCCAGAGGAGCCAGCCTGCAAGGTGGGTGAGGGAGGAAGGAGGGATGTTGCAGATGGTTTGACAGGTCAACAGAACAAAGCAAAAAAAAATAACACAACTGCTTCATCCTGGCCATGAGATGGGAAGTGGTTGGATGCACTAAGAGCCACATTCTATCCTGTGTATGTTTTGCCAACTTGGCTATCCCTTGGGCTTTTATGTCTTCTTCTATTCATATCAAGATTTTCCAGAATGTTGTTTGAAGAGGAAATTCGTAGTAGTTCTAGCATTGTTGGTTTTAGACATTATTGTTGAAGGCTGGCATGGCCGTTGTGTTTGAGCTTTTCTACTCCGACCTCTGAAAACCTTTTTCCAGAAAATTGACTGCTTATGTCTGATCTGTAGCTACACGCAAAAGGAGATCGTGGTCAGAAATGAGGGCTCTGTTGTAGTCGTGATGCTGCAAGGTGCTTCCATGCTAGAATACTGCAAGGCAGAGTTTAAAATATTAAAAGGTGTATGAAATTGAATTGTTTTGATGGTTTTAATACCCTTCAAGGTTGCTAGGGAAAGCTAGAGTTCTTAATGATCCACTTGAAGAATAAAATGCCCTTGAACCAGGTGCCTGGGTGGCTCAGTTGGTTAAGCGGCTGCCTTCGGCTCAGGTCATGATCCTGGAGTCCCTGGATCGAGTCCCGCATCGGGCTCCCTGCTCAGCGAGGAGCCTACTTCTCCCTCTAACCCTCCCCCCCCCCATGTACTCTCTCTCTTTCTCATTCTCGCTCTCTCAAATAAATAAATAAATCTTTAAAAAAAAATGCCCTTGAACCTCTGGGTCAAATGCTGAATTCCTTCTGCAGGTGGAAAAGCTGCACCTTACGAGGGAGGCCAAGTCTCATTTTTGTGATGACCTTACCCATTTGAAACTTTCCCGGAATCTCTTATCATTAGCTCCCCACCCAATGGATGAAAAACACCATCTGATTTCCAATTTTTTCCCATCTCTTATTTGAGTTTGCAACTTTCTTGAATAACAGATGGCCAGAAAACGTGTAAGCCCAAATAAAAGCAAAGCATGGGCTTTTACTGTGTCTTCACTGGTGTCAGTTGCTTTTTAAAATTAAAATTATGTAAATGATCCCTCGGCTTTAAGTAGGAGAGTCAGAAATGAAGGAAACAACCCCAGCACTTGAGAGTGTTTTAGTTTTGGTTGTGTGTAGGGCTTTTTTTTTTTTTTTTTTAAGCTTTTAATGTTTCCTTTTAAAGAGAAAGAGGAGAAGAAGCATTTGGTAGAAGCCTTTTGCGAGTTGCTCATTCACAAAGCACACAGAGTTTCACCGGCAGCCAGCCTAGAATATTAGGGCTGGCAGAAACCGTAGAGATCCTTGTTTTAATTGACCTGAGGAGGGAGGAAAAGATTCTGGAGGAAAAGACCAGAGGAGGGCCTTGCCACCCCGGGCTTGGCATCTTTCTTACCTCAAGGAGTTAAAAGTCTGGGGCTGAGCATGATCAACCAGATGGTCTTGAACAGTAACATGGTTCATATTGTTTAGATTATCCTGTTGCAAGCACCGTGCCTCGTTTACCTTTTATGGAATAAAGTGTGGAAAATTGACCACAGATGTAAGTAACCAAGAATGACGGGTAAGCTGTTGTTACCAGGCCTCCTCTTTTCTCTCCAGCACTGCTGATCCCGCAGATAAAAATAAAGAGAGAAATGGGAGGCGGGCCGAAAGCTAGCTTGCCTTACCTCGATGGCGCGGGTCTGAGCACCATCACCCTCTGCTCTACGGTTTCGTAAAGCCACAGTTGGCCTCGAGACTCGTGTGCAGGCTGCCCTCAAATTCTGATTTTCCAACTGCCCTCCAGTGAAAATATCAGACCACGTAAGCAGTTTTTCCATCCTGTTTTGAAAGGCAGGGGGCAAGGCCGACATGCTGCCATGGAGCCCTTCTGCAGCCCTACGTTCCCTGCAGGAGAGAAGTGGGGGGCATTTTGCAGCCCGAGGAGCGCGGATAAATTCTGCATTCCCGTTGCTTTGATTGCTATCTCAGCTGAGGGTTGGGCCAGATTAATTAGAACTAGGCCCTCGTTATTCCCCAGAATGTATTTGTGAGCTTTACAGAGGAGCTGGTTACCCAGAATGGGCCAGGCACAGAGAGGGAGCTTGTTGGGACAGGCCTGTGCTTTCCTTTATGGCATGCTTTTTAGGATTATAAAGGCATTTATGCCTTTTTAAACCCTCAGAGGAATATTCCCCAACCAAAGTAATAAACTAGGTTTAATGAAGTCCTTTTGTTTTTGCTCACTCCCTCTCCTTGTACCTCAGTTCGGTGCACGGCTGCCAGGCCCACGTTGACTTTTGCCCCTTGTCCTTCTCTGTGGCACTTGCTGGAACCAGTCTGGTGACAGGGCATCTGCTTGCAGGTCTGGAGGCAGTAAAGGCCAGAATTAGCCACTCGGGTAGCAAGGGGCCTCTGGAAAATGGACGCCACTTCTCAGAGTGGTCTACTGGCTTGTGTTCCCTCTATGTGGGGCCCGACACAAGATGGGGCCCACTCTTCTGATTATTTGTGTTTTCTCTCTTCTTGTTCCCGTCCGGCTCAGCTCCCCCTTTCTCCTGCCAGGCCCGTCTAGTCATCTCTTCCACCAGGCTCTCCCTCTGGAGTCCTGGCTTTACTGTCAAGAAACCCCCCAAATCAGACACCCATAACCCCTTAACCCATTCCTCACAAGCTTTCCCTGGAAACCCTGGCCTGTCTCTGGGACATCGCTTTCTTCCCCGGGCTTCTCTGGTTTTCCATGCACACTTGCAGTTCATTGTCCTCCAGGACCCCTTGGAAGCCACTCCTCTCTCTTTTTTTTTTTAAGATTTTGTTTGTTTGTTTATTTATTTATTTGACAGAGAAAGACACAACGGGAGAGGGAACACAAGCAGGGGGAGTGGGAGAGGGAGAAGCAGGCTTCCCGCGGAGCAGGGAGCCTGATGCGGGGCTCGATCCCAGGACCCTGGGATCATGACCTGAGCCGAAGGCAGACGCTTAACGACTGAGCCACCCAGGCGCCCTGCCTCTCCTCTCTTTAAGCAGAGGTGCCTGGTTAGCCTACCGCCATCTGTTACAAAGTCCTGGGGGCTGCATCGCACTCAGTGAGGACTTGGGCACGTGGCGTTGTCACACCTTCCTTCCTCCCTGGTGCACTCAGTAGTCCCCTACTGGTCTGTCCCCCAGCCATGTAGTTCCTCTGTCTTCTCTGCTCCCATGACCGTGCTGTCTACTCCTGCACATGACTTTGCCGCCAGGCTCCTATCTGGAATCACCAACACTTGCCCTCTGAACTTCCCTTCCCTGGCTGCACCCTTCCATGTCCTGTTTCTACCGCTCCGTCATTCACGTAAGGACCTCCCGCTCCTGACTGTCTGTTCTCCCAGATCCTCCGTCCCCTCCCACCCCAGCCTGGTGGGTCATGGATGATTCTAGCCACATTCTCCAGCATCCTCCCCTTCCCCCGCCCCCACCCCCACTCCGCTTGTTCTTCCTCTGCTCCAACTGAGCAATCCCCAGCCTGAATCAATTCACATGGCCTTTATCCTGAGCCTGCCGAGGGCCTGCTAAGAACTGCTGGAGATAATCACTTAATCTGTCTAAGTGACTCGGGAAAAGGCCCTGGCTTCTAACATAACCCCCGCCCTCAGTGCCACCCCTGGCCCTGCTCCTCCGTCAGCTCCTTCTCTTCCCTTCTTCACCAAATGTCGGGAAAACTCATCGGTAGTGCTGCTTTTTTGTTTCCCCAAATGCATCAAACTGCAGTCTGGCTTCTGCCGCTGTCGAAATTGCTCCGTCAATGGTTCCCTGTGACCCTCCAGTGTCCCAGTTTTCCTCCTTCCTTTCACAGGGTCTCTCTTCAACCGTCCACTTCTTGTAGTCTTCGAGCTCTCCTTCCTCGGCTGTGACAGGTGTCACCCACGGCTCCCCCCTGCCCCGAACCCTTGTTCCATTTTCCCCACTGGCTCTCCCTTTAATTTCTGCTTCCCAAAAAGTGTTGCCTATTCCCTTAGTTCCCATCCTCTGTCCCCATCTCCTCTTACTCGCCAAGGCCCTCATCCCGCAACATGGGAAGAAATGAAGAGGGTGGACCCTACCAAAGGCCACTTCTGAAAACATCCTTCTCATTAAACACAGATGGGAAACGAAACACCCAGATGACTGGCTGGTGCCTAGCAGTCTGCTTCCGAGAAGATGGGCATGAGTCCCAGGACTGAAAAGTGTTCATTTGGGCGGTAAGAGCCAGTGTCAGGGCGCATGGGCTCTGGGTGGGCAAGCCCATGGCATTAGCAGAGGGTTTGAGCCGCCATGTTGGGTGTTTGCAATCTCACAGGCCATCAGGCATGATGAATGGGACAGATCTGGAGCCTGGAGAAGAGTTGCCATTTCAAAAGTTGGGGTGTGTAGTGGAAACACGTGGAGTTTGGATTTAGACATTATGTTTCAAATCCTGCTCTCCCCTTACCACTTGTGTGACCTTGAGCAACTGACTTCTCTCCTGGCTGTATCTCCGCATTTTCACTGGCAAAGCAGGTAACTTTATCTTCCTCTGCCCAGGATTAGGGATAATGCACATTTTAGGAAGATATTATTATTTGCTAGACTTAATTCAGTGGGATGATTGAGCTGATAGAGGCATATTCTCTTAGGCTAACCATAAGCCTGACAAACCTGGCAGCCCATCAAAAATCACTTAATCACCTCTTTTATGGCACTAGGTTCAGGAGTCAATGGAGAGCATGAGCAGAAGTGGTCCCTGCTCTCAGACTGATTGAAACCACACACCACGCAGCTAGAGCCCATTCCCCTCCTCTGTGCATTCAGTAACCATCTCTCATCCAGGTTTCACTGATGTTGGACGGCAGGAGTTCCGGGGATGGAGAGATGAGTGTGGGCCAGAGTAGACGGGACAAGTGGCCTGGGAGAATCTTTGACTGCCTGGAATAGAAATGTCATGTTAGTACAAAGCAAGTAATGAGTGATATAGTCAGAGGCTTCTGCTAAAGTTAGGTGGGGAAAATTAAAATTGTTGCCAGAGGCCCCAGGGAGCCACTGAATATTTTTGAGTGAGAATACGATGAAACAGTGTTTTAAGAAGATTCGTTTAGCTTCCTTATATAGAAGACATTTTTGATTGGGAGGCTGGAGCCAGGGAGGCATTGGACAGACTGTTGAAGGAACCAGAACCTGATTTGAAGACATACAGGGTTAGGTTGGGAAGGAAAAGATGGAAATGCAAACTATTTTAATAAAAAGAAAAAAAATGATTAAAAGTATTAGTGACAGTTTTTATATTCTTAGTGGACACTGGCCGGATGTCCTACAATTCAGCTCAGTTGTAACACTGTTTACCTGGAGATAGCATCAGATCCTGCAGGTTAAAAGCTTAGTCCTAAAAAAAAAAAAAAAGAAAAAAAAAAAAGCTCAGTCCTACAAGACTGTTCCCCACCACCTACCCCCACTTTAGATGCCACCTGTGTTTCTGACTAAACGACTATAGATTGAAGGCTCCCATGATCCCTTCCTCAAGTTCAGTTAATTGTTAGGGTGGCTCACAGAAATCGGAAAAACAGTTTACTTACTAGATTACTGGTTTATTAAGAATATAACCCAGAGGGGCGCCTGGGTGGCTCAGTCCGTTAAGTGGCTGCCTCCGGCTCAGGTCATGATCCCAGGGCCCTGGGATCGAGCCCTGTGTCAGGCTCCATGCTCAGCGGAGAGTCTGCTTCTCCCTCTGCCTCTGCCCCTCCCGCCCCCCTGCTTGTGCGCGCGCTCTCTCTCTCTCTCTCTCAAATAAAAAAAAATCATAAAAAAAAAAAAAAAAAAAACAACCCAGGACCAGCCAGATGAAAGAGATGCATAGGGCAAGGTGTGGGGGGAAGGGGCCCAGAGCTTCCACGCCCTCTCTGCGCACACTACTCTCCCAGTACTTCCCTGTGTTTACCCACCGGAAGGTCTCTCAACTGGAAGCTCTCCTTTTTGGGGGCTTTTGGAGATTTTATTACAAAGGCACTGTTGATTAAATCATTGACCACTGGTGATTGATTCAACCTCCAGATCCTCCCCACTCCCAGAGGTCATGGGGTAGGGTTAAGTGCCAACCTCTAATCAGGTTGATTCCCCTGGCAACCAGCCCCCATCCTTGGGGGCTTTCCAGAAGTCCCTTCATTAATATAAATTCAGGTGTGGTTGAAAGGGGCTTGTTAAGATATCAGAACTTTGGGGCGCCTGGGTGGCTCAGTCGTTGAGCGTCTACCTTCGGCTCGATCCTGGGATCGAGCCCCGCATCGGGCTCCCTGCTCCGCGGGAAGCCTGCTTCTCCCTCTCCCACTCCCCCTGCTTGTGTTCCCTCTCTCACTGTGTCTCTCTCTGTCAAATAAATAAATAAAATCTTAAAAAAAAAAATTGGAACTTTGCTCTTATCACTTAGGAAATTCCAAGGGTTTAGGAGCTCTGTGCCAGAAATGGGGATGAAGACCAAATATATATTTCTTCTTATAAATCATAGTTTCACACAATTGAAAGCAAAAAAAAAAAAAAAGAAAAAATGATTTAAATGTAACTCCAAAGTTTCCTCTGGGATGTTATGAAAATGAAAGTGAGACTTTTTTGTGTGGTAAAATATAACAACATAAATCTTACCATTTTGGCCGTTGTTTAAGGGCACAGTTTAGTAGCATTAATCATATTCCCACTGTCGTGCTACCATCACCACCACAGAAACTTTCATAGTGATTCAACGTTGCTGCAGCATCTGGGCACGTGATCAATGTGCGTGTATTTGTGTATGCTTTGTTATTTCAACATTTTCTGGTAATTTATTTCATCATATATTGCCAAATATCAGTCTACAATGATTTGGAAATTTAAAAAAGAAAGAAAGAAAGAAACTGGTCCTTTTCTTCAGATTGCTTGATAAACAACACTCTTCTAGAGGAATAAGAAAGGTAAAAGGTCCCTGGGAAGGAAGAAGTGAGGTAGAGGAAGGGTATCCTCTCTCCTCCTCTGCCAGGCGAGAGCCTATACATTCTCAAAGCTCACCTCCTGGGTCCTTCCCTCCAAGAAACCGTCTCTTCCCAACCTCCCCCCGCACACCCCAGGCCTCTCCAGAGACAGCCCTCATACTGCCACTGCCCCATGGACGTATTTCTACTGCTGTCATCGTGGTACTGTATGAACTGGCCATCTTGGTGGGCTCCCCCACTAGAATATGAGCTCTGTGTGGAAACTATGGCCTTTTTATTTCTATATCCACATTGCCTTGCACTCAGTAGGTGCTCCGTGAAGGTCTGCTCACAGGAAATCGAACTGAATTGGAAGAGTAGTCTTGAATGGTGGATGTAGAGCAAGGTGGGTATATTTAAAAATAAAGGAGCATCAGGGCCATGCTTGGCATCCAAGATCCTTCGGGAAGGAGGAGACCATTCATCTGCTGTGAATAGAACATGTGGAGAAGACATGGAAGCCGAAGCCCAGAATTGGATTTGGGCAGCCTGTGTGGGAAATGTGTGCCAGGGAGGCAAAGAGAAGAAAAGAGGGAAGGACAGCAGCATGATCTCTGCTGATGCATTCGTCATAGTTTCTTCATCAATATCCAATCATCAGATATACTTCAAACTTTCTCATTCATTAATTTATTCACTTATTCAGCAGGTATCCACTAAGGGCCTACTCTGTGTCCGGCTTCATGCTACAGACTTTACTTACATTATCCCTAACCCCTGAAAACCCTTTCAAGGTAGGTGTCTCCATTTTCTAGAAGAGGCTCAGAAGATGGAGTTATTTGCCCCAGTGGAGGCGGCTAGTCAGTAGCAGAATCAGATTTTGAAGCCAGAGCTTGAATCCCTCCTGCCTTGCACGGTATCAGGAGGCTGGTGCTCCAAAATGTCTGTTGAATCCGGTCTAGGAAAGCGTGGACCAGCAGGGGAAGAAAAGGGAGAGAAGTGGAGTTTGAAGTTAGGGATTGGCTCAGCCAGTTCGCAGGACGATTGAGGAAGAATGCAGCTGGGGTAGGCACTGTGGAGCCCGAGGGGCTCATGCCTCCGGGAGGGCCTCATGAAAGAGAGGGGCTGCATGGGTAAGACTGTGTTTAGGACGGAGAGTGGACAGGTTTGGGGGTGTGGCAGAGGAGACCCCCACTAGTTCTGGTCCCAGGGGGACTTTATGGACAGTAACTGCTGATTTCTGAGCTGAATGTGTCCTAATGCACTTTACTGTCCTGGGACATGAGGATGGATGGGGAATGGGACAACTCTGCTGATTGTCCTTCATGGCCGGAGAAAGGGAGAGGAGATCCCTGCTGTCTGTGCCGGGAGCAGCCTTTCGTACAGACCCTCATCACTGCATTTACCATCACTGCCTGTGGACTTCACTCTTGATTTGGTCTCAGGCTTCCCCCTTTAGGAAGTGGTTGAAACATGATTGGATTAACCAGGGTTGGTCTTAGCTATCCTGGGGGCATGAGGTCATTGTCTACCTGACTTGCCTTCTTTGGGGATGGCAGCCCCCAGAGACCTAGCTGAAGGAGCAGGCTTGAGAGGCCATGCTTTAGACCTTGTTTGGGTCTCTGACCCCAGAGCAGCCAGTCCCCATCACTGCCTTGCAGTCAACTCTAGCGGTTTTCCAAGGTCCCTGTCACAGCCTCTAGACCCTACTTGTGTTGGTCCACGCCATCGCTCCCACCTCATTTCCTGTGATTTCCCCTTGCTTCCTCCACACCAGCTCCACAGGCCTCCTTGCTCTTTACACGTGCCAAGGCAGTTTCCATCCCATAGCCTTTCCACTTTCTGTTCCCTCTTCCGGAATGCTCCTTCTGCTGTGTGTTTGTATATCCCGCTCCTTCACTCAAATCTCTGTTTGAATGCCCACCCCTTCCCACCAGGCCTTACCACCTATTTACAAACAGCACTTCCGGTTTCCCTTTATCCCGTGGCCTTGATCTGTTTTCCTTTATAACCTACCATTGCTGGCAAAACATATGTATTTGCTTGCCTTTTCATTGTCTCTCCCCTGCACTGAACTCCCTGTGAGCAATTGATTTTGTTCATTGTTGCATCCCCACCGCACCTAGAATGATCCTTCATACGTTGTATGTGCTCAGTTATTACTTGCTGAATGAATGAATGAATGACCAGCGACTAGCTTCTCTCAGGAATCTGAATGAAGGACATAGTGACTTTCTTGGTTGCTGATAGGTTCTGGCCGTGTGGGGTCAGTCAGGCTTGGGGCTGACAGCCATGTTCATCCCGTGTAAGCGCAGGAAGCTGGTCAAGATCAAAAGAGAAGCTAGGCTGGGGCGCCTGGGTGGCTCAGTGGGTTAAGCATCCGACTCTTGATTTTGGCTCAGGTCATGATCTCAGGGTCTTGAGATCAAGCCCCGAGTTGGGCTCTGTGCTCAGCAGGGAGTCTGCTTAAGATTCTCTCTCTCCCCTCTACCTCTGCCCCTCCCCATGCTCACTCACAGGGGTGTGTGTATATGTGTGTGTGTTTGTGTGCGTGCGTGCTTTCTCTCTCCCCTCAAAATAAATAAATAAAATCTTAAAAAAAAAAAAGGAAGAAAGAAGCTGAGGGGAGAGAGCCCAGGTGTCCCTGAAAGGGGAGGAGAAGGTTTTGCTGGCTGGGGGGGATTCTCTCCTTCCCATTGTGTCCTGACTATATTTGTATTTGTTTTGCTCATTGACTTGTCTGAGGATCTGTTTTTTCCTCCTGCAGGACAAATTATCACAAATTTCTCAGCTTCAGGCCACACCCATTTATTATCTCACAGTCCTGTAGGTCAGAAGTCCGGGTGGGCTGGGTTCTCTGCTCAGGGTCTCACAAGACTGAAATTAAGGTATTGGCGAGACTGGCCTCTTGTCTGGAGGCCCTGGGGAAGAATTCGCTTCCAGACTCCTTCTAGCTTGTTGGCAATCTTCAATTCTTTGCAGTTGTAAGATTGAGTCCCTATTTCCTTGTTGGCTTTTGGCAGGGGCTGCTCTCAGCTCCAAGAGGCCCCTCTCAGCTCCTTGCCATGTGGCCCCTTCCACATCCAATCACACCCACAGCTCTCTGACTTCCTCTTCTGCTACCAGCAGGAGAAAACTCTGTCCTTTTAAAGGGTTTGTGTGATTAGGTTAGGCTCTAGGCTTGCCTGGATAATCTATTGATTGACTCGAAATCCACTAACCAGGAACTTAATTATATCTGCAAAATTCCTTTTGCCTTGTAATCTAACATTATCAGAGCATAACATCTCATCATACTTACAGTGCTAGCATTAGGATAGAGAATCTTGAGGGACCATTTTAGCATTCTGCCTACCACAGTATTTATTTTTTTAATCGCCTTTAATTAATTAACTTGAAGAGGGGATAAAAGGCGGGGGTGGGGGGAGTCTGTCATTTGCAACCAAGGAGCAATGGCTATGGTCCATAGGGGCCTAGCCTTGGGGAGTGGAGGTGGGGGGATGCAGTTACAAACTTTGTCTTCCTTGACCTCTGCTAAATTGCGGTTCTTTATTTTTCCTCTGGAATCGAGTTCAGAATATAGAGATGTAAAAGATTAGACCATCTGCCATACTTCAGATGCCAAAAATAATGAAAATAGCTTCTTGCCTCCAAACTCTGGTAGAAAACTTTTTTTTTGTTGTTTTTAAATGCTTTTCCTTGCAGCTCACTGTCGAAGTGAGATCATTGGTGATCCCGAGCCTTTTCCCATGACTTAATTGATGAGGAGAGGACCGCCCAGCTAAATCTCACAGAATACATTCTGAAGGTAATTGGCTGAAAGCCTCCAGGCTCTTGTTGAAATGAGTGGTTTTGGTTAATCCACACCATAAAGCTGAAAAGCTATTATGTATGTATATTTTTGTCCTGAGGTTTATCAAGAATTTCCATATAGAAGGAAATAAATTGTGGTTTGGGAATGAAAAAAAAATTTTTAAAGAAAAATGTAAGACATAAACTCTGTTTCCTGTAGATGTAAATCAGAACAAGTTGAAAGCCTTTTGTGACTCAGAGGTCACCGACCCAATCTACTGAGGGAGGCAGGGGGGACACAAAACGGTTACATTTTGGTCATTTTTCCTCTGCTGCTGTTAGCTCTTCCATTTGTGCAATGTGATAGTTTTCCAGAACTCTGTAGGAACTTGGAGATATGCACCGGCTCTCCAGTTCACTGCCTGGCTTCAAACACAAGACAGCCGTAGCCGAGCGTCAAGCATAGAGTGTGGTAAATGGTGGTGGGGTTGGGGGAGGGCTCGCGGAGGGAAGCTTACTTTGTGGAAAATTGCCAGCAGGTTGAAGGGTTGTGAGATGATCGAATCCTAGAGAGCCTCAGAGTTGGAAGGATCCTCACCCCTTGTAGGCTAGTGGTGCCCTTATTTGATGCATGGACCGGCTCAATAACAGAGAGACAGGAGGGCATCAGCTCTGCTTGATCCTTGGGTCAGAAGAAATAAAGAGGCAGCAACTGTGAATGAAGATAAGGAGTCCTAGACCTCGGGTAGTGCCTGGTGCTGCTGCTGGGGGACCCGGCACAATCGAGTCTCAGCGCCAGTTGATGAAAATGATATCTAGTTAGCAGGGTTATGGAATTAAGGAAGACGTGTGGGCAAGCTTTGTAAACCATCAGGCAAACGTAAGCTATTGTATTGTATTCGTGTGGTATTAATAGGAAGACGTTGAGACTCTCACCCAGGATGGTGGATGGTCAGTGTCTGAAGAAAAGGTACATGGAGCCCCAGACAGGAATAGGAAATGCAGGGGAAAACACTGTGTTCTCGAAACCAACAAATATAACACTAGGAGCTTGAAACTGCTTTAAAAAGGGAGGAAGGAATAGCCACTGTGCAGGACAGAAGCCTCAGGCCCAAGACAGAAAGCCCGTACCACTCAGTTGTACATAGCTATGCCGGTCAGAACTCTCGATAGTGCAGCCTGGCACCTGAGCTCTAATGAAGCCTACTCACCAGACTCCCCGAGAAACCAGAGGCCAAGCTTGAGTCTGAAGACCCGAGGGGACAAGAGCCTGCCCTGGAGCTGCCTCAGTGAAATAAAGGCAGGTTCCCTAGCCATTGGACGGTTGTATCCAACTGGTCCATGTTGTTTGTTGACTTAACTTCTTTAAACATGCCTACCCCAAACTGTTTCCTCTCTTGGGTGACACTTTACCCCTGCAGATGGAGGATTCAAAGAGAGAGAGCTGAACCCTTGGCTTTTGGCCATAGCAGAGTTAAGTGCATTTGTTCATTTCTTTATTCAAATAGCATTTATTGATGCCGCTCTTACTCAACCCTGTTCTGGGCCCCGAGGAATCAGAGATGCAGCCTAGTGGCTGTCATATGGGAGCAAGTGTAGTTTAATCTTGGCTTTCCCTCCCCTATGCCCTCAGCCAACAGTGATTTAATATAGTCACCGCGGCTGCTGATTTCTGTCCCAAAGATCTTGTTTCCGGGCACACTTCCTCTCCTCTGTGTTCAAGTTATAGCTTGAACCCCGTTTCTCCTTCAGAGCCTTACCAAATCTTCTCATGCACGTGGATCACCATTTGCTTGTTGTCTCTGCCCTAAGTTTGCTGTCTCTGATCGCATTCCTGTTGGCCTCATCCTTTTCAGCCTGGTTTGATAGTGCTGAGCCTGGCTTCATGGGTGCTCATCGAGCTAAATGTAGGGCTTGTTACTTCCAGCCCTGTGGGGCAGCTACAGGGAGGCAGGTTTGAATTTCCTGTTCCTCACCTTCTCTCTGCTCTGGTTTCCCTGGAGAGTGGGCATATCGGTGTTGCCCCCAAGTGGTGCAGACTTGGCAGAAGTGGAGTCCACATTGTCAGTGGGAACGTGCAGTAGGGCATCAGGCAGTGCTGTGGTTAAAGCAGGAAAAGGAGGCTAAAGCAGGAAAAGGAGGCATGGCAGGGTACTCCAGACAGCACCGTGAGCCCAGGTTCAAGGGCCAAGAAGAAATGAGACTCCACTAATGAAGGTGTGGGGGCCCAGGAATAGGAAGCTCTAATAATTATCAGCCAGCGCTTGTGATAACTGATCCCATCTTTATGTATAATGACACTCAGTCCAGAATATCCCAAAGGCATGATATAGTCTCCGGCATTCTGGTTGCTCCTAAAGAAAGAAGTCACTCGCTGTTGCCAGCATAGGTGAACCTTGAGGCATTCCAAGACCTTGGCCCTGGCCTGGGGGAAGGGAAAGCAGCTGAGATGGGGTACAACCAGGATGGGAGCTTCAGGATTGCAAGATGGTGTGAGCGGCTGGGTTGCAGTACCTGTGGTCTGTCCACAGTAGAGCCATCCTGTAGTCAGTGGGGGGAATTGAGAGATCCTTTCCTCCATGGAAGGGTCCGGCAGAGCTGTCAAGGCCTGAGTCGTTACTGAAATCCAGAGACAGGAAAAATGGTATGAGGAGGATGAGGGGGGCCACCCAGCAGACAGAGCCTATGTCCTTGGGTCATGGTGACTCCACAGCAAGGGAATCAGGAAATAAATACCCCAAGTTCCTCTCTCTCTCTCCTGGTCTTCTTGGAGCTCTTCCCATTGATTGAACTTCAGCTGAAGTCAGAAGGCAAGCGTGCCCATTAATGCAGCCACTCCTGGGCAGGAAGCAGGGGGAGGAACGAAGAGATGGATCTAGAGGGACAACAGTAGGGGTTAGAAACAGAACCCATTCTGGATCCTTTTTTTTCTGGTGGGACTGACCCTACGGACATCCTGCGAGCCCTAGTAAGGCTGGGCTCAGGACTCAGGTGAGGTGAGCCTCCGGCTAGAAATCTCTGTTGCTTAGAGTTGACAGGAGCTGAGAAAAGAGGGCCTGGCACTGCACCTTTAAAGTAACAGCTTGCTCCATACATACGGGGGCCATATGTCCTCAATTTTCCAGGACAGTCTCGATTTCAAATATTCTGTCCCATTCTGCCCATAAGAATACTGGCACTTGTCAGATCACATGCTCCAATTTTTGATTCAGAAAATATGGTCACTGTATCCCTATACAACAACAAATGCCAGATGGTTTAAAGAGCTGAGTTTTTTTTTTTAATGGTATACTTATCCCAATTGTTGAGAAAAGACAATTTTCTGACTATTGAAGCAATTGAAGAAATTATCGGTGACAAGTTTGATGGGTTCAACTGCATTTAAAAGAGAAAACACTTTTTTTTTTTTTTTTTTTTACAAAGAAAATCAACAAAACGAAAAGATGAAAAGAGAAGCAACAGATTGGGGAAATAGTTGCAATAAACATAACAGCTAAAAACTTAATACCCAGACACTTCAGAGTTTTATATAAAGCTTAAAGGGCACGATCAAGACTTCATTGAACAGATGGTCAAAGATATGAGTAGACAATTCACACAAGCGAAACATTCACTGCAAACAAATCCCAGCAAGGGATTTTAATAAATTCAGGTTAACACAACTTTGACTTACTGTATCACACCTATCACATTATCAAAAATAAACAAAAGCTATAAAATATAACATGGGCAGGGCTTTGTGGATACATACATTGCAGAAGGCATTAAAAGTTCTCTTTCCTTTTTCCTTCTAGAGAGCAGTGTGATGATATGTAACATCACAAAAACAATCCACCACTCCGACCCAACAAACCCACTTTTGGAACTATGTCCTAAGGAAAAAATATTGGTTAATTAGTTAAATAAATATTTATTTTAATACAAGTTAAATTTATATATATATATATATAAATTAAATATATAGACATATATATATATTTAAGCTAGACCAAAACAACCCAAATCACTAACAATTATGTGATATAAATATCTCACCTACAGTGAAACATCCCAAAGTGCCAACAATTGTATGATGATTACATAAAATAGTCTAAGATAAACAAAATATTTTATCATTAAAACACCAAATATGTTCGCTTTGTGATGAGGGAAGATACATTTTAAAATGTTAAAATTTTAAAATATATTTAAAATGTTAAATATATTGGCAGTACTGATTGTGGTCACGTGAAAGCTAGTTTTGTCTAATTATAAGGATCAGATAAAAGTTTAAATTGTATAGTTCCTCAGTTTCCTGTAGTAAAAGTGTATTCTGTGATGTCTGGCAGATTGCTGCATTACTGTGGGTGCAGACAGTCTAAATGTAGCCAGATTTTCCACAAAAATAATCAGAAGAGTCAGAACAGGGCTCAGACTCCGGTCTTCTGTAAATTGTCTCAGGGTGAGTGCTGGCTGCATCTTTAGATAGATCTCCGTTCAGGATGGGTAGCTGCTTCCGGTGTGGTGCTGTATTCTTCGTCTGGAGAATGCTCTGTCTTCTGTCTCTGTTCCTTGTGTCCTGAATGGGACCAATGAATGCCCAGGTGCCTGGTTCTAACAGGTGGTGAGCTTCCTTCCGTGTGTTACTCAAATCCTCAAATGTAGCAGTACATACTCAACCATAAAATCAAGAGGCATCCACATAAAGAGCAATCTAGTTACCCCCGCTGAAGGGAAAAGCGAATACAATCTCTAGTGTCTACTTTTTGTGGTATTTTTAATGCCTCAAATGCTAATCTGTTAAAAGGAGGAGGGGCAGGGAGAGGGTTCATTGTGCAAATGTGAAACTTGCAAATACCAAACCCCATGGGCCTCCTAAAACATGCAGCCAGTGCTGCTGTGGCCGACTCTTGGATCTCTGGCATACCTCTTGTCCCCAGCAGGAAGAGAGAGGCCAGAGCACACTGCTAAACCCCAGGCTCTGCAGACAGGTCCCTATCTGTTGGGGTACATTGATTTCCTCTGGGAAATCCAGGTCCCACTGGTACCTTGTCACTGGGGCAGCGGCTCCTGTAGCCGTTAAGTACTTACATGCAGACCCCTTGAGAGTGTGGGATTCCGCAGCTCATTTTCTCTGTGACCTCGAGTAAAGTGCTTGCCACCTGAATTTTCATAGCAGAAACAAATTGGAGGGAGAGACTGAGGACAGTTGGTGTGAGTGCTCTGAGTTCAGTCGCTAGCTCTGAAAGTGGATCCCATGTATATTATGAAAATTTATAAAAGGTGAAAGAGAGGTGCCTGGGTGGCTCAGTCAGTTAAGCATCTGCCTTCAGCTCAGGTCACGATCCCAGGGTCCTGGGATCAAGCCCCCTGCTCAGCGGGGAGCCTACTTCTCTCTCTCTGCCCTGCTTGTACTTTCTCTCGCTCTCTCTCAAATAAATAAATACAGTCTTAAAAAAAATAAATAAAAGTTGAAAGAAAGAAAATAGAATCCCTGTAGGGTTCTAGTTATCCATCATAAAGACCACCCCTGGTCATCAGGGAACGGGCATGAGTTTTGAATTCAGCAGGACCACCTTTCAGACGCCTTACTGCCTCTTCCTCATACGGGACACGTTCTTGACAATGTCTACCTCTTAGGACAGCTGTGAGTTAAAATTCAATAGTTCTATGTAAAGCACACAAATGAATGTATAGTACAGAATAAACCTTCAGTCAGTATTCGTTTTCCTGTCCTCCCCTCACCTGATAGGGTGTCTAGCAAACGGCAGGTGCTCCATTTATCACGTGTATACATTATCACTGAGTCACACGTGCAGAGCTGCCGTCTGATTCATCTACCACACAACAGCGATAACCAGACGCAGAGAATGTGATTCTGTTGGTTATATTGGGGCATAGCCAGTTACCAACAACAGAAGGGGAAGGCAGGGAGGGATGGGACGTGGATCTGACTCTTTCCTCAGTGATAGGATTGCACTCAGGTTGCTGATCCACATGCTCACAGTGAAGATACAGTCTGGCCACTGTGGGGTACAGCGATCTCTGATCACCCCTCCAACACAGCAGCATCAGTGAAGGGTCCACAATGAAACAGTGGCTCTCCCATTGGACAGACTGAGTCCAGCAGCAGGAGTTTGAAGGGAAGATGCTCAGATGTGCAGAAAAGCAGGTGACAGCCCCAAGCAGTCTGACTCTAGGTGGGGGTACTTGTGCAGGGCTTGTGGTGGTGTGCTAAGCAGATTCTGGGACAGGGGATCAAGGCAGAAGGTCAACAGTAAGAACTTGGGTAATGCAATGGGACTGCCTTTAGTATTGGAATGAAGCACTGTATTGGGGTCAAATGATGATGCTGTGGAGCCCAGGACAGCCTCAAGTCAAGTTGGATCCTGAAAACTGAGGCAGGAGTGAGTTACCAATGAGGGTCCAATGGTCTCAGTCATGGGGAAGAGATGGGATGCAGCAGCTGGGAGTCAGGGTGGACCAGACATTATATATACCTCTTTGAAGGCAGATTCACTTGTTGCTTCTTGGTTAAAATTTGGATTCACCTCCACAGATGTCAGTGATCGTTGCTCCAAAGTTCTTCAGGGGTGACCTTGAAGGTTCCATTTCCCTGGTCCCTTCCCTAAATCAGTGTTGGGTAACACTTAGCCAAGAACCTCTAGCAGGATTTTGGTGAAAGAAGGTAACCGTATATAATGGAAAATTATATTTGATAAATTGCTTTTATTTGGGTTTAGTCATGATTTTTAATTTGTTTTGAAGTCTCAAATCTCAATAAAGTGATTTTATGTTTATCAAAAGGAACATAGATTCAAAATGGTCATGAAGCAGTGTTTATGGCCCCTCTTTTAAGCTGCTTTCGCTGGCTTTCTGTTGACAGGCTCCCTCCTTGACCTCCTGTTGCTTTTTCCCTCATGACCACAGATTCTAGATCTTCACTGTTTCCCTTCTTCCTGGTACATTACACTTCCCAGCTGGAACATTAGTTCTCTATAGGGGCGATTTTCCTCCTAGGTGGCATTAGGCAATGTCTTGAGACATTTTTGATTGTCATGACTAGGGCAGGGGTGGGTGGATACTCCAGGCGTTTGGCAGGTAGAGGCCAGGGATACTACTAAAAACAATGCACAGGACCGCCCCCTAAAACAAAGAATTATCCAGTCCACAACATCAATAGTGCTTCTGTTGAGAAATCCTGCGATAGACTGTAAGCATATTATGAGCTGACGTCACCACTAGCAACTAACATTTATCAAACTCTTACTGTGAGTTTACTCTTGCTGCACTTTCCCAAACATTTTCTACCTATTAACTCATTTAATCTTTTTTGTTAGGAATTACTGTTACTCCATTTTACGAACGGGAGACGTGAAACATGAGGAAGTTAGGAAACTGACCCAAGGTCACACAGCTAGGTAACTGGTAAGGCCCCTTAGTAATGAGAATAGTCATAGTAATAGCAATGGAATTTATCTTAATATGTATTAAGCCAAGGGCTTTGCAGGTTTTGACCCATTTCATCTTTGCCACAATCCCCTGGGATAGATACCCTATAATACCCACTTCAGATATGCAGAAACTAGGACTCAGTGGAGCTTGCCTTGTAATTATGAATTTGTACATTTTTAAAATCAGTGTCCATCTCCCCCACTGCACTGTGATCCTAAGAATGCAGGGACCTTATTGCTTTCTTGCTCCTTGGAGTAAGCCCACCCTTTGGCTCAGGATCTACCACAAGTGATTGAAGGACAAGGGAATGAAATGGTGGGGTGTTAGGTGCCCACGGACGCCCTCTGCCCTGGTGCTTCCCTATGATTGCTGCCCTCCACTGGAATTTAGATGCTACCCCCATGAAAGGGTCTGGTACTCATCACCGTGTTGAGTCCGAAAGTGGTGGGGACGGGTCCAGAGCAACCACTCAGCCTCTCCTGGCCTTGTCAAAATGAGCAGGAGCATCTGTTTACAGAAGCTAAAAAAAAATCATGATCATGTTAAACCCCAGATTTCCAGGCACCTTTGAAAAATTTTATGACCTGCTCTCAGAGGAGAGATGGGCTCTTTTGTGACTGGATACTCATGTCCCTACCTAATGAAATTTGATGACACATGACACTAGGTAGAAGTCCTTTTTTTTTTTTTTCTCTTCTGATATCTGGATATTTTCAGAACTTAGATAATTTTATCCTATTTACATCAAACAGGCAGGTAACTCTAGACTTTTATATCTGTATTATTTCTTGGGAGGTATAACATGATTATGAACGACAGTAATTGACATTACATGCTTTAATTAAATTTCCTTTGCTGTGAATCAAAACCTTTTAGTCCAGTCCTGCAGTGCTATTTCTAGACTTCTCTTTTACATACTCTGATGTGTTAGGCAGCAGGTATGACATAAATTTACTTTTACAAATTCTGCATCCCATAGACTAAATGAGATAATATGTGCAAGGTCAACTGAATGCCAGCCATGTGATCATTATGAATCCAAAAATGTTAGCTAAATTTGCATACTTTGTGCCTTTTGGGTTTGGGCTCTTTGATGAATATGGTGCTTCTTAAAGGATAATCATAAAGCTGGTGGTTGTAAAAGGCCCCATTTTTCAAATGATTATGGGTAGCCTGGTAATTCCATCCTAGGATTTCTCCTTCCAGAGCTTTTAAGTGGTCTGTAGGACCTTAGAGGATTAGTCTTTTCCAAAAGGGAAAAGTACCCCAGATAGCTTCCTATTCCCTGTGACCCCCAAACAACACTTCCTCCACCATCTGGAGCTGCCAGCCTGCTAGAGGGGACCACAAAGGAGGGTCTGGGCCAGTTCTTTGAGCCCAGCTCCCTCCATTTAGGAGCACAAAGCACCTTGACTTGGAATGTGCACCTGCAGCCTTTTTCAGGTGTCTGGCCCTCCAGAGCTTTGAACATCCTTGAGCACAGCTCTGCAGCACTGTCTCCCAGCATGATCCATACCTTGGTCTTTGGGGTTCAATGGAGCAGGAAGTTAAGAATCCCCTGCTTGATTGGCTATGGTGCCTCCTTCCAGCCCAGGATGGATGCTCAGTAAGGCCCTCTCTGTCTCCCTGCTGAGTCTCTCCCCTCCCCTAGGGCAAGGGTCCTGGAGGGCCGACCACAGTGATGGGCATCCCTGCCAAGTCCCCCCAGGATCCAGCATCTTGGGATCCAGGCCCATGTCTCTGCAGAACTCCACCAGGGCATAGATGAACTGGTCCTGGCATCTGCAGAATCCATTTAGCCCAGTGCCAGTGTGGGGACACCTCCCTGCTTCATCTGCAAGGGAAACAGGTGCACAGCACCAGGGCCTGCCTACCCCAGCGGCGCTTTGCATTAGACCAACCAGCCAACAAACTCAAAGGACCACAGCAACCAATACTCAAATACAAGAGAGTTTTCTTCTTGTTCTTAACACTTGCCTAAGATGATAAGTTCATGCCTAGAAGAAATATGTAGGTACCCTCACACCTTCATTATCTAACTACAAGTTTAGTTTCCCTCTCCTGAAAGGACGGGTCCCCCACAACAACTGAGAAAAGGCTGAGGGCACAGCATGGCCGCTCTGTGTCCAGGGTGGCCTGGGTTCACCTAGCTGTACCCTCAACCTGCCTCTGCCTAAGGAGATGCTTCTGACCCGGAATCTGTGGCTGGACTAAGAAATTCCAGATCACCCCGGATGAGACTCAGTTCTCTGCAGGGGTGACCCCTGGAAAATATGGAGCCCGGCCTCTGCATGCGCCCAGCTCTGACAGGTAGCTCGGGGTGTAAAGCCAGGCGAGCCGAAACAAGCAGGCCCTCTGGATTTCCAGTTGCCAAGAGGCGAGAGGCGGAATCCTGCTTGCTTTGCAGCAAGTCTATGAGTCTCATGTGGCATGATATTAAATTATATAGGCAGCCACTTGTTTTCAACTGATGCACGGAGCCGAGAGTTGTATCAAGCCGGCAGCATTCTCCTCAGGAAACAGTTGAAAAGATCCTATAGCTCCGCAGACCTCCAAACCTCTGAAAATTGGCCTGACAACAGAGGGGTGTGGGGCCATCGCAGGGAGTGGTCAGCTCTGGGAGGAAGGTACCATGCTTGTGGCTGAAACCCCGGACCATGGGCTGTGGGGCACTCTGCCCTAAAGGTACGTCAGAGCCTGGACAAAGTTGCACATGCGGCCGTGGGGGTGATTCTCTCTTGGGGGTGCCCTGGCCAGCTCCTGGCTCCAGTCTGGTGTTGGGGCTTCTGAGATGGTAGGTGCCCCCTCCTTTTACCTCTGAAGGTTGTTTATATTAACCTGCCCTGCATCAGCCTCGCTCTGTTGTTAGAGATAACTATGGAGGGAGGGTGTGTGTGAGAAATGTTTAGGCGTGGGGGGATGAGATGAGGGTGGACAAAGAAATGAACAAAAATTGAACAAAGGAGTGAAAGATTTACGTCCTCTGCTCTTGCCTGAGGATAATCTAAGTGTGCGTTCTGAACGTGGAGAAAGAAGCTTTTGGCCTCTGTGAGCAATTAGACTGCTAAATGCTTGTCCTAAGACCTAATAGCCCGCTCTACTCCATAGCTGGAGTGGAGAGGGTGTTGTAGTTCTCATGAGTGGCAGTAATATGAAAAGGACAGATATCTTACTTGACGAGCTCATAATCAATAATGCCTAATGGGCCTTTCCAATTCCCCAAATAGTTTGGGATAAATCTATTAAGACAGGGACTGACATGGGTTTGACTGATGTGCATGCAAGTTCTTGGCAAGACTTCCCACTCAGTTTCCACCAAGATTAAACGTGGTTTGACAAGTCACATGTTTGGGTTTTGGCTGGGCTGAAATGCCTCCTCATGAATTGGACAATGTGGGCTCCTTGATCCAGGTTCTGAAAAGACCACAATTAATAAAGGAGTGAAAAGAGTAGCCACGAGCACCTTTTGGCCACATGGAGAGCCAAGGGATGGCCCTGGTGAGTGAGCCTTCTCGGCTCCCCTGAAGATGGATAGGGGAGATGTGGCTCCTCCCTGGACTCTTTTGTCACAGATTAACAGCCCAACTGATGAATGTCTACACCCCCAGAGTCGCTCATTTGTACCCTCTGGGAAGCATTTGTGTTGACAGTCTCAGCCAGAGAGAATAGCAACTCTGGAGGGAAAGCAGGAGGTTTTGAGGGATCTGGAGGTTACAGCTGACCCCCGGGGTCCTAAGAAGAGCTGGTGTTGGCCCTTTGATTGATTGGGGTGGTGGGGGGAGCAGGCATAGAAGGAAGGAAGGAAGGTGTGGAAGGGGTCCTGGGAGGTCCCTGACAGGTTCCATTGTTTCCGCACTTCTCTTTGCAAACCCATAGGGGTGAATGTTTCCCTCAATATTTCCTAGTTATATTTACATATTTTTTCTTCATATAAATTGCCACTTACTGTAATTAATTAACTTTCCTTGGGGGCTTTGATAGACTGTTATTATGGATTTTTATAATGAAGTCATTATATATGGAGAATATTAATCTCTGCTTGCCACATTAGTTGCATTGTTTTCTAGACTGACCTTCTTATCGGTTGTCTGCCCCGATCTGCCTCTTTATTTTACAAAACAAGCCTGTGGGTTCCTTCTGCTCCCTACACCCAGAATCTCGTTCTTAAGTACCATGACAAAAACACAAACAAGAACTTCTTAATATACATATACAAAAATAGAAGGAATAGTGTAGCACACCCTAGGAAACCCACCACTGGCTCGAACAATGATTAGTCCACGGTTGACCTTGTTTCATGTCTACCCCCATCTGACCCTCAGCCCTCACCAGAAGATTCCCTTGCAGTGAATCCCACATAGATCATTTCAGTACATATTTCTCATTTGTAGCTCTTAAAGATAAGGATTCTTTTTAAACATAGAATTATATTACACGCAGACAAGAACTTAATACTTCCCTAACATCCTCCGCTATCCTGGTGCATCCTTTTGACTGTTTCATTTATTTATTATGTTTACAGTTTGTTAGAATCAAGAGTGAAATAAGACTCATGCATTGCGATTGGGTGGATATTCTCTCACATCTCTTTTATTCCTTGGTATTGAAGAAACCTATGGAGTTTCCCACAGACTAGGTCTTGCCAGTTGCATCTTGATGGTGTCAGTTAACATGTTCCTCTGACCCCTGCATTTCCTGAAGATTGGTAGGTAGATCTAGGACTGATGGTGGTGTGTCTCTTTGGGGGTCAGGGGAAGGGGAGACATTGTACATTAGGTTGTGTCTCATTTGTGGGGAGCCATTGGCCACCATTGTCCAGGTACATTAATTCTTCAGGGGTTTCCAAATGGTTATATTCTAATTCATTTATTGTATCATCATTTAGTGTTAGGTTGTTTTTCCCTTTACTCATGAGTTTTTAAAATGAGTGGGTTTCCTAACCTCCTCCAGAGGTGACTTGAGAGGTGTCGTGTGGTGTTTTGTTTTTTTTCCCTAGTAGTAGTATTTTTTTAAAGGTTTTATTTATTTTTTTGAGAGAGAGAGAATGAGAGACAGCACGAGAGGGAAGAGGGTCAGAGGGAGAAGCAGACTCCCTGCTGAGCAGGGACCCCGATGTGGGACTCGATCCCGGGACTTGAGGATCATGACCTGAGCCGAAGGCAGTCACTTAACCAACTGAGCCACCCAGGCGCCCTTTTTTCTAGTATTATTAACTCATGGATTTAAGTATATTTGATGCATTTCAATCCATTGCCGTTAATATCCTTATTGGCACTCCATTTTTTTCTGCCTTTATCCCTACCTAGTGGAAAGTCATAGCTTATGGGTTTCTGAAAATAAGATGTTCCAGGCTCATCTTACATATTTTCTGCCTCAGATCTAGACTCAACCATTTCTCCAAGGAGCCCTGACTCCTTCTAGGGGGAAATAGAATTATTATTTAGAGGCCACAATCCAGATGCTGTGGGTACTGAGCACTATTCTTTTCCACCTCTGAAAATTTATCCAACCCATAGTCACTGCTATCAGCAGTATTACTGCCCATTAGGGACACCGTGGCTGTCACCCCCACTGCCATCACGAGAGAGCCCTCCCTTTTCCTAAGTGTCCATGTTCCAGGCTCCATAACACCCCTGAGATACTCCTTCTCCAGCGTGCCTGGGCACCTTCACTATGCCTTTCCTCCAAAGCACCCTTCCGCACTATAAAGCACTCATGGGCCTTCTCCTCCCTCTTTCACATTGCTGTCTCTCTTCATCTGTTTGAAACCCACGACAAGGGGATACATCCTAATTTCTTAAAATCCCCTCCAACTTCATTTTGAGCTCCTGCCAAAATCATTCCTATTGCCGCAGCCCATCGCTGAGCAGTCCTTCTCTCCCGTGCTCACTCACATCCCCTGCACGCTGGGAAGAGGTCGGGAGGCACCAAACGTGCACTGAGACGTGTCGCGCAATGCTGGGCATTTGATGTGTGTTGTTATGTCATCGAAGCTTCACTACAAATCTGTGAGCTAAGTGTTACGATTCCCATTTTCCGGGGGGAAGGACAGTTAAAATAAGAGACAGAGTTGGGGTGGAGCCGAGGTCTGTCTGCCTCCAGAGCTCAGGCCAGCTCAGACTGCCTGACGGCGGTACGTCCCAGGAAGACTTGTGCTTACTAAGGCCCACTTGGGAACTTTCCACAGCCATCCTGCAAACTTGCAAAACTCTGCTTTTCTTATCCCTCTATGGCTCCCCATTGCCTTCAGGATGAAATCCACATTTTGTATGTTCTGGCCCTTGGCTTAACTCTCTTAACACCCCACGGACACATTACTCCCCAGCAATCTTCATGAAAACGTGCTTACTCTCCTGTCTCCAGCTCTTTGATCCACCTTGCTCCCTCTTCACCTACTAAACCCCTAGTTCTCCTTAAGAAAATGAAGCATCGCCTTTGCGAAGCCCTCACTGACTTGCACTGCCAGATGAGTTAAGTGATACTCCTGTCGTACCCACAGAGTGCGAGGCTATACTCTGGGGCTGGGTTTTATTCATCCCTCTGACCCTAGGACCCAGATGGTGCCTGGCCCAGGAAAGCTGCTGGCAATGCCATTGAATGCCTATTTCAACCGATGAATGAGTGGGTGGTACCTGCTGTCCCACACTGGGTCCCATGGGTAGAATGTTATATTCTTTGAAATGGTCTTGACCATTTATTGTAGCCTCCTCCACTCTGTGCTTCAGTTGTGCATATTTATTTTGTCTATAAGTTAAATGATGCTCTGGGCCTGGAAGATGCACTGGAGGGAGGCTCTAACACATTGTTTTGCCCGTCGTCAAGTCTCAATAATTACCTGTAGAATTGAATCAAATGGAGGGTTGCACAAAAGGGAGCTACCGTGGAAGTGTCAGGCATGCAATCAGCAGCCTGCCAGATAGACAGTGAAAGCATCTCTGATTTGCTACAATTTCTTGTAATAGGTTCTCTGTGCAGATTTGCTGTCAACATGGATTGTTGGTTTCGGGGGAAAAAAAAACACCCCCAAAACCAGGAAGCCACAATGGTCCTTGTGATGCACAACAACCAGCAGCCTTTTGCCACTTCTGGTGTGATGGTATCGGATTTCCAGCTGGGGATGGGACTTAGTCACTGATGCCGAGGAGGTCTCGGTGATAAGCAAAAATGCCTCCCACTCAACATCTGGGACCCTCACACTCAGAACCAATGTGCACATGCCTTCTCTGCTCCTTCCCTTGCCGCGTCCAGTTCCGTATCCTTCTCTTCTTAAAGCCCAGACGTACCCAGTATGAATGTCTGGCTGTATTGCAGAAAATTATAAAGAGGCTGATTTGGCCGTGGGACTCTGCTGGAAGGGCAGACTTCCCAGGGGCCAGCATTGCCGTACTAGTCATTCACTGGGTAAGTGCGCAGTAAGTGCTCGTTGCATGCCAGGTGCTGGCAGCACAGTGGTGGGCAAGGCCCCCCGTCCTCTCAAAGCACTCAAGAGAATGGGCGAGCCAGGTGTTCTACAGATATGCACATGGATGTGTGGTTACAAATGCTGGGAAGTGATATGGAAAGAAGAACAGAGGTCTGTCCACAAAAGGGTCTGGCACCACTGTCTTCATGAAGCCCTCCCTCCTCCCTCCTGGTGCTCCCCCCGTCACCTAGAGCCACACCTGTGCTGGCCCTTGGCCCACTGAGATTCTGGGTGTACGTGACCGTGAGCTCTAAGGCCACCTCTTGTTTCAGCCCGGCTGTAATGACTGGTGCACACAGCAGACCCCACCATGACCTGGCACGTCCACTTTTCCGTCTCAGGGCTGTGGCTTCTGAAGCCCCTCAGCCAGCAGCCAGCACAGCCTGAGGTGTGGAAAGCTAGCACCCTCAACTGGGGAACCTCAACTACGGAGGAGGTCTCCTGGAGACAGCCTACAGGTTCCTCAGAGAGCCCACACAGGGGATGGGGCTCCGTTCCCACGGGTAAGCAGCTCAGGAACATATGCGCCCTTCATTCCCCTGTCTCTATGTCATTCCCCTTGCCCCTCACCCCTTCTCTGGGGTTCCTTCCTGCTTTCAGGAGACTCCAAACCAAGACACAGGGGAAAGAGGATGACTAGCTGTTCGAAGCATTTTCTAGGAAACTTTTCAGGCAAGTCTCTGAAACTCTGAACTTGAGCTTCCTTACCCATGAAAGAGAGAGAATAGCTTGTGGCCTGACTCACATGGGCCACGCACCTAGTTCCCCACAGGCACCACATTCTGCACTGGCTGGTCCCGCCGCTGGAGGCCCACTCACCCTTCATAGCTGGGGAATGACTCACCCTTTCCCACTCAGCCAGCTCCCCCCACGATTGGAAAGCACCTAAATGTCCAACAGTTATGGAATGGTTAAGTAATACATGTGTGGCCCTTCAATAGAAATTGAGAACACTGTTTAAAGTGATATTTTTGACAGCATATGGGAAGATAATGAGATTCTGTGATAGAAGGCTATCGAGCCATGTGCTGTGTGTGTGTGTGAGAAACATAGAAAACCTGGTAACAAAATATAATGTGTTAACAGGGTTTATCTCTAAACAGTAGGATTATTTTCTCTCTTCGTTTCATATTTGCAAAGTTCCTTCAATGAGCCTGTTTTTCTTTTATAGTCAGAAATAAATCAACCCATTATTTAAAACAAAAGAAAAATACTGCTCATTTATCACCTCCTTTCTAATCTGTTTTCACAGAGCCTGAGCCTCCTCTGTAAGATGACCAGACAACCTGTAGGGCTTAGTATATTCAAGATGATCTGCCATGAAACTTTCTCCTAGCTTTACGTGGAATTGCAGAAGTGACCATGTGTTTTCATTAAATAAATAAATTAATTAATTAAATAAATAAATGAATGAATGAATGAATGAATGAATGCATGCATGCATGCATGCATGCCATTACATAAAAGTGGGACAACCTATAGTGTAGTGTTAGGGATGTGAACTCTGCAGCCAGCTAGCCCGAGACCCCTGAGTTCCGCTTTCTAGCTGTGTGGCCTTGGTCAGGTTACACACCTTCCCTGGGTCTCATTTTCCTCATCTGTATAATGGGGATAATAACAGTACCTACTCATTGGATGGTTGCGGAGATTAAATACATTAATATGTGTTTAAAAAAAAAAGTGCCATGTTTCCATGCCTGGTACAAAGGAAGGGCAGTGGTCATTGTTATTATTCATTTGAGAGAGAGTCATCAGTATTGTTCATTTGAGAGAGAGTCCCCACACACCGTGCTCCTTCAGGATAAACCCCTGACTGACTGACCTGTAGACAAATCCAGAATTAGCCCACCAGAGAACTGAGCCAGTCAGGACACAGCAATGCCATGTTCACTCGCCGGCCACACCCAGAGCTCGTTTCCATGGAGGCCACCACTTGGGAATTCAAGTGGACCAGTAGTTGATGTGGTGCTTGTTAAGCAGCACTGAGCCACTGCAAAAACAAACGACTGGCTGTTCAGGATTCATAAATAAAAAAGATACCAACATGAAGGTCCAAGAGCCACAGAGAATTGAAATGAGGAAAGGAAACTTCACTCAGGTGGTGCACAAAGAGGGAAGCAAGTGAGGCCCAGAGGCCGAAATACGTCCTGGGGCTCTCCTGCCCTCCCGTGGCCCCTCCATCTCCCACACACTCCTCTGTTGCTCCCTCCACTCTGGAAGGACACTCTGCCCTCAGGACTTGGTTCAGAACCACATGGGGGCCCTTACTCATATTGCATTGCAGTTTGTGTATGTGTCTTTCCCCTCCTGCCCCCAAATAAAGTATCCTCCCAGCACTTACTGAATGCTTCTTGTGTGCCTGGTCCTGCACTGGGCTCTACAGACCCCTAAAGGTAACTGCCCTTCAGGAACCTACTGACCCTAGAAGGGAAGTAATTGTTTATCTTTGTATCCATAGCCCCTGGCCCAGTGCCTGGCACCAGAGGTGCCCATATGTGTTTAGGAAGGAAAGAGCTAGTAGGCATGCTGGTTCTACCCTGGCTGTCCTGGGTTGCTCATTGTACCCATACTTTGCATGTAATTAGGCAATATGCCAGATCAAGTTCTGTGGTCTCCTGAAGGCTGTTGTAGGGGTTTAGGTGTATGGATGCACACAGGAGTACACACATGCACCACAGCTTAGAGCTTATCAACTCCCAGGCTGGCACATCCACACCACCTTCTGCTTAAGTAGGAGTAGGTCTCCTTTAAGACCAAGGAAATGGTTCTGGTTCTCAATATAAAGAGACAACAGGACATAGCATGGCAAAAGACAAAGAACAATGATGTATTGTTCCCCAGGACCCTCTGTGCCTGTTCAGTGTTTAAATTCCCATGACTTACTTGAGACCTCCACCAATGTTTCAGTTGAGATTGCTTTGACTGCCCAAAGCCAGCCAATGGTGCATCCATCTCCCTCCTTGTCTACTAGTAATTGGAGGGCGGCTGAATCACGTGTTGGGCTGAAGAATGAATAAATGTCCAGGGGCCATTTGCTTGGCAGCCTTCCAATTCTGCAGAGACTATAAAACTGACCAAAACAAAGACTCTGGTGGAAACTCTAAGACTAAGACTCGTAAAGACTATAGATCTCCCTGTCAGCCCCCATCACAACACCAGCCTCTAAGTTCCTTTTTTTGGCTATGCTCCAAGGGCCGGATTTCAGACCCTGGTGACTAAATCGTTCTGTCAAGTAGAGGGGAGTGTGTTGAGACCCTGACAGTCTGCTGAGGCCACCACGGGCTGACTCCCATGTTTTTCTGATGCTTTATATTATGGCTGCTGAAACAAGTATCCTTTTAGTTAAAAGTAATAAAACTCCTCCAGTTTAAGGGCTGGGATGGAAAGGTTTCGAATTTTGCATTTTCTTTTGGCAATCTCACATAAAGGAAAAGTGAACCCATATGTCGTACCCAAGGATGAGTATTAAGAACAGAACTTGTCCCCTTAACCAAGAAAGCTGTTGTAGGCAGAATAATGGTCCCCCCCAAAGATGACCATAGCCCAATCTCTGGAATCTGTGAATATGTTATCCTACATGGCAAGGGGAAATTAAGGTTGCAGGTGGAATTTTGGTTGCTAGTCAACCCTCAAATAGAGAGATTGTCCCCGGATTGTCCAGATGGGCGTGGTGTAATCACAAGGTACTTAAAAGTGGAAGAGGGAAGCAGAAGCAGCAGCTCCGTAATGCAATGTGAGAAGGTTGTGGCCCCTAGCCCCCCATTTCCAGCTTTGAAAATGGAGGAAGGGGGCCACAAGCCACGGGATACAAGTGGCCTCTGGAAGCTGGAAAGGGCAAGAAAACAGACTCTCCCTTAGGGCCTCCAGAAAGGAACGCAGCCCTCCCAACACCTTGATTTTAGCCCAGAGAGACCCATGTTGGACGTACAACCTATAGAACTCTAAGGATAAGTCTATGTTGTTTCAAGCCACCCAGTTTTTGTCATTTGTTACCACAGCAATAGTAAAATAATACAAAGGCCCATGGTATGAAAACCCCCATTAGGGACCCTAGATAAACACATACTTTCCAGAGCAGTTCCAGAGAAAATCATTAAAATCATTAAAGAGACCAGTGTACTTTCAGTGACGGTTGTACAAGTGGGAAAGCAGAAATGGCCTTGCGAGGCATCCTTAAGTTATGAGGAAGATCGTCTTCTCAGCCCTGGAAATAAACACATAAACTATGTCCTTTCTTCTTGGAAACTTCAGTTCCCACTTGGGAATGAGTCCATCTTGCACTTGTAGGACTTTGAAGTGGTCTTTGTGCTTTGTGCTTACAGATGCTTCTGTAGGGCTCAGCTACTATTGGATAAATTACCACCATCTCCTTGGTGATGAAGGAAACCTATGTATCCCATAAAATCATGGATTTCCCCCCAGTGAACACTATGTTTGGTTGAAAAAATTGCAAATTCGGGTTGATTTTTTAATAGATTATTTTTACAGTAATTTTACATGTACAGAAAAATTACAAAGGTAGTACAAAGAATTCCCCCATAACCTACACCCAGTTTCCCCTCTTATTAACATCTTACATTAGTAGGGTACATTTAAAATTCATGAACCAGAATTGATATATTATTATTAACCAAAGTATATAATTTATTCAGATTTCTTTAGTTTTTATCTAATGTCCTTTGTTGGTCCAGGATCCCATCCAGGACACCACAGTACATTTAGTCGTCGTGCTTCCTTAGGCTCCTCTTGGTTGTGACTGTTTCTCAGACTTGTTTTTGATGACCTTGACAGTTTTGAGGGAGTACTAATCAAGCATATTTTAGGATGCCCATCTATTGAAGTCTGTCTGATGTTTTTTCTCCTGGGCTCATGGGTTTGGAAAGGAAGAGCACAGAAGTAAATGCTATTTTCACCACATCACCTCAAATGCCATGAGTTATGACTGTGATGTTGACCTTGATCACCTGGCTTAGCTAGTGTTTGTCAGGTTTCTACACTGTAAAGTTACTCTTTTCCTCCTTTCCCTATTGTACTGTTTGGAAGGAAGGCCCACATTTAAGGGGTAAAGGGTTATGCTTTCCTTCTCTGAGGACACAGGAGCTATGTAAATTATTTGGAATTCTACAAAGGAGATTTCTTTTCCCCATTTATTAATTAATCTAGTCATTTATATCATTGTGGACTCATGGATATTTATTTTGTGCTTTGGGTTATAATCCAATATTACTTTATTTATTTTGCTGCTCAGATTGTTCTAGCTTCTTTCCTTTCTGGTTCCAGACTCATCTTGCAGATTCCCTTTCCAGTCCTAGAATCAGCCATCTTTACAACAAGCTCTGGTTCCTTTTATTGGAGAATCACTAGAAACCAAGATCTGGTGCCAGGTGTGTTCATTGCTACTGGAATGTCATTACTTTTAGGACTTCTCAGCTAATAGAGTAAGAAACTAACCCATGTATGTACAGTTGACTCTTGAACAATGCAGGGGGTTAAGGGCATTGACTGCCTCACAATTAGGAAAATCTCTGTATAACTCTTGACCTCCCCAAAACTTAACTACTGATAGCCTACTGTTGGATGGAAGACTTCACAATAACATAAACGGTCAACTAACGCATAGTCTATGTTCTATGTATTATATACTGTATTCTTACAGTAAAGTAACATAGAGAATAGAAAATGTTATTAAGAAAATCATAAGGAAGGGGCGCCTGGGTGGCTCAGTTGTTAAGCGTCTGCCTTCAGCTCACGTCATGATCCCAGGGTCCTGGGATCGAGCCCCGCATCGGGCTCCCTGCTCAGTGGGAAGCCTGCTTCTCCCTCTCCCACTCCCCCTGCTTGTGTTCCCTCTCTTGCTGTGTCTCTCGGTCAAATATATAAATAAATAAAATCTTTAAAAAAAAAAGAAAATCATAAGGAAGAGAACATACATTTGCAGTACTCTAGGTATATTTATTGAAAAAAAATCCACATATAGGCTCGCTGGGCTGGGACAGGGACGGGGGAGGTGGTAGTAGACCTGGTGCCCCAAGATGGTGATGTTCTGCAGCCTAGTGGCTTCAGCTCAGCAGTGGCAGCCACCAGGCACACCTGTGGGTGTGACAACAGCCTGGAGGCACAGTACAGCCGCTCCACATGTCTGGAGGTGTACCACTGGCCTGGGGCCATGGGCAGCTGTGGCTACCAGTGAGTACCCCAGCCCCCAGGAGGCCGAGGGGCTGGGGTGCTGCCGTGGAAGAGGGGTCCCTACCCAGCCCAAGAGGGTCCAAGGTCTGTGGCCATCCTGGTGCCTCCCTGGAGCCTGAACAATTCAGTGCAGGGGTACCACGGGCATGGGGCTCTGAGCACAGTGCCGCCTCTGGCCTCTAGATACGTTCTTCCACTTCAGCTCAGCCTCCTGCTGGCCAGCCCTGGGTGCTGGACCCGACCATTCTGGTGGCATATGGGTGACCTGTAGCCCTGCCCAGGTCTAGGGCCCCTAGGGACTTCTGACAGCCTTGGCGGGGGGGGGGGGCGGGGGCAGCTCTCCAGCTATTCAGAGGGCAGAAGGTACGCAACCTCTTTACCAGCTTTGCCTTTGATTTGGCAGGGACTGGGGTGAGCACTTGTAAATAAATGCCTTGTGGCTTTTGCTGTCCACTCAAAAACAAAATGCGATAAAGTGGAGCCATGCAGTTCAAACCTGTGTTGTTCAGGGTCAGCTGCCCTCGCACCTCACAGTATTTCCATTTGTAATCATCTGTATCTATATTAAGCTAAACATGAGTGCTTACTGATATCTCCACCTCTAATCCATTACCACATAGAACATCCTAGCCTTTTCCTGGGCTTGTCTGTAACCTCCCACTCCCATAGTGAGAAACCTGGCTTTGACCATCCACCAACCGTTTACTTAATTGTTCAATTCCAGTGTGCTTGTATAGCAGCATCAGAATTGTGGACCTGCACCCCCATAGCAAATAACTTTATCAACTAGAGTCCATGCTTATGTGCGGTTCCTTTTGACTTGGGTTTCATAGACACCACTCATTTCCAACAATACTCAAGTCAGCACCATCCCCCTCACCCCTTCCAGTGAGATTGTCTCGTACATTTGCAATTCTGTTAGGTTCAATTATCACAGTCTGCATCCCACCCTTGGAGCCGCCAACCCCCTAAATGATTTTTTTTAATTTGCTTACATGGAGGTTTACTCCCAGTGCTATAAAATTCTGTGGGCTTGGTAAATGCATGAAATCATGTATATACCATTACAGTATCACACAGAGTAGTTTCACCTTCTTAAACATGTTCAGTACTTATCTGTTCAAACCTTCCTTCAAACCCCTGACAACCACTGATCTTTTTACTGTTTTAGTCTTACCTTTGTGAACGTCATATAGTGGAATCATACATGAGTCACCTTTTCAGACTAGCCTCTTCAACTTAGGAATTATACATTTAAAGTTCTTCCATGTCTCTTCGTGGCTTTCTGCTCATTTTTAAAAATCACCAAATAATATTTCACCATATATGGATATACCACAATTGATCCATTTGCCTACTCATGTATATCTTGGTTGCTTCAAGTTTTTGGCAATTATGAATAAAACTGCTGTAAACATTCACATGCAGGATGTTGTGTGAATGTATGTTTTCAAATCAAGTGAATACTAGGAACACAATTGCTGAATTATATGGTAAAACTATAGCTTTGTAAGAAACTATCACGTGGTCTTCCATGATGGCTGTATCATTTTGCATTCCCACCATCAGTGAATGAGAGTTCTTGTGGCTTCACATCCTTGTCAGCATTTGGTGTTGTCAAGTTTTGGGGATTTTAACCATGCTAACAAATGGGGTGGTATCTCATTGTTTTGTCATTCCCTAATGGCAAACGATGTTGAACCTCTTTTCGTATTCTTTTTTGCCATTTGTACACCTTCTTTGGTGACATGTCTGTTTAGATCTGCCCATTTTGTAGTTGGTTTGTTTTCTTATTCCATTTTTAAAGTTTTTTGGATGTTTTGCGTATAAGTCTTTTATCCAACATATGTTTTACAAATATTTTCTCTCAGTCTATGGCTTGGTTTTTCATTCTCTTAATAATACCTTTTGCAGAGTAGAAATTTTAATGAAATCCAGCTTATCAATTTCTTTTGTGGATTGTCCTTTGTGTTAAAAGTTACTGCCAAACCCTGCATAACCTGGGTTTTCTCTTATATTTTTTTCTAGAAAGTTTATAGTGTTGTGTTTTATTCTGTGGCCTGTGATCATTTTGAGTTAAATTTTGCAGAAAGTGTATGGTTTGTGTCTAGATTCATTTTTTACATGTAGATGTCCAGTTGTTCTCATACCATATGTTGATAAGACTATCCGTTCTGTATTGAATTGCCTTCGCTCTTGTCAAAGATCAGTTGAATGTGCTTGTGTGGATCTATTTCTGGGTTCTCTATTCTGTCCCAGTGATCAGTGTGTCCACTCTTCCACCAATGCCACACTATATTGATTACTGTAGCTTTATAGTAAGTCTTAAAGTTTGTAGTGTCAGTCCTCCAACTTTGGTCATTTTTCTTCAACATTGTTTCGGCTACTCTGAGTCTTTTGTCCCTCTGTGTAAACTTGAGAATCAGTTTGTTGATAACTACAAAATAACTTGCTGTGATTTTGAGTGGGATTGCATTTAATCTATAGAGGAAGTTGGGAAGAATTGACATCTTAACAATATCAAGTCTTGTAATTCATGAATACTGAATGTCTCTTCACTTACCTAAATCTTTGATTTCTTATATAGGAGTTTTATCATTTTCTGCATATCGATTCTATACATGTTTTGTTAGATTTATACCTAAGTATTGCATCTTTGGTGCTACTGTAAATAATATTGTATTTCTAATTTCAAATTCCAATCATTCATTGCTGGCATAAAGGAAGGCAAATTGACTTGTACATTTATTTACCTTGTATCTGCAACCTTGCTATAATTGCTTACTAGTTCTAGGAGTTTGGAGTTTTTTGTTCTGTTTGTTTTGGTCAATTAGTTGGGATCTACATAGATAGCCGTGTCATCTGCAAAGATAGTTCTGTTTCCTCGCTCCCAATTTTTTTTTTTAGATTTTATTCATTTATTTGAGAGAGAGAGAGTGAGGGAGAGAGAGAGAACACAAGCAGGGTAAGGGGCAGAGGGAGAAACAGACTCCCCACCAAGCAGGGAGCCTGACCTGGGGCTCCATCCATCCTGGGACTCCAGGATCATGCCCTGAGCCTAAGGCAGACGCTTAACCAACTGAGCCACCCAGGCGCCCTGCTTCCAATTTCTATACCTTTTATTTCCTTTTCTTGTGTTGTGGTACTAACTAGAATTTTCAATATGATTTTGAATAGGCATGGTGAGAGGAGACATCTTTGCCTTGTTCCCAGTCTTAGGGGGAAAGCATTCATTTTCTCACCATTAAGTATGACGTTAACTATAGTTTTTTGACTGATGTTCTTTCAGGTTGATTTTTCACATAGACAAAAATTGTTGGGGCTTGCTGACCAGACCATTATCGAGTTAGTTGTCTTGCTGCCAAGAACGTCTGTGGGGGGCCCTTGACCCGTTTAGGAATTAAGGGAGCTTTTGGAGCTTTCAGAAGGACCAGAGATCAATCATCAGAGTCCCGAGAAGGATCTAGAGCAGCCCAAATATCTCACTGGTGCCCACTTGCACTGAAGGAGAAAGAACAAACATCCTAGCTATTCTTTTGCTTCCTTGGTATGTTTGGTTTGTTTAGGTTGCTGTTTTGTCTGTAGACACAGGGAGCACGGTACAGGGAATGCTGGGGAACAGAGGAATTCATGACCCCCGACACTCTGGGCCTCACCTACCTATTTGCTCCTCTGTTCCTTCCCCTCTCTTCCCCTCTGTGCCCCCCCTCCGTTCCCCCATTCCCAGTGCTCAGGCATAATCACCACTCTCAACACCTGCCCGGTTTTTACACACCTTGATTTTTTTTTACACAAGATGTGCCTTTTGTGGGTACCTGTGTTAAATGAAAATTTCTATTTTTCAAAGTCCAACTCAAATTCCCCCTTTCTAGGGGGGAATACTCCCCAGTCTTCCATCCAGAGCTCCCCTCATTCTGCCTGAGCTCCCACAGCCCTGTAGTCACGTGGCTCTCACCTCTCTGTGCAGCATCCTGCATGTTGTTTGTGTGTCTGCCCCTCCCACCATCTGTGAGCAGATTAAGGCAGATCCCTGTCAAATTCCCAGGCCTATATTCCCAATGCCGGCACAAGGTCTGCTTCAGAAGAGGTGCCTAGTAATGTTTACTGGTTGAACGAATGAAATTACTGGCTTTGCATAAATGGACCCTTTTGTAATTTTGGAAACCTCTGTCCATTCTTCTCTCCATAGTTGTTTTCTCTGTGGTATTCTTTGAATCCCTGTATTATTCTGAAGTATAAGAGATGCCTGCAGCTCTTCTGTTTCTCATGGAAAAAAGGAAAGGAAAATTACCATTCATTGTAGACCTATGCTATTCATCTATCAACTTTATAATCCTGGTGTCCTGTGTATTAATTAGGGAGTTTGAGCTCCAAGCCCCAGAAAATGCCAACTCTACTGGCTTAAACAATAAGGGAGCTTATTATATATCTCTTATAACAAGACACACAAAGCTAGAGTGGCTCCAGGGATGGTGGCTTAACAGTATCAACAAGAACCCCTTTCTTTCTTCTCTGCCAATCTTAGCGTATTAGTTTCTTCTTTGGATTTGGGCTAGCTCACAAAATGGCTTCAGCAAATCCAGTCATAGCATCCTGATATAATAATGATGAGAAGGAGAAAAATACCTTCTCTTCGTTGGGCCTCTCTTTAAAATGGAGGAAAACTATTGTTAGAAGCTTCTAGAAGTTTTCTCACAACTGGTTGTATCACATGGCAATGCTTGGAGTCAGTCACTACCAAGGGAATTAAGATTATCGTGATTAGCCTAAACCAGTCAGGATCTCCCCTGGAACTTAGGAGGGGAAGTGTACCCTGGAATAAAATGAGGGTTCTCTCAGCAGGGAAAAAGAGTAAGATAAATATTAGCAAGGAGACCAGCAGTGTCAGCTACAACATTATTTTATAGAGAATTGTTCTATACTGAATTTCAGGGAGGTTAGACTGCTTATGTAAGGTCCCACCTAAAAATAGAAGGAGGATTCAAATCCAGCTCTTCTAAACTCCAAAGCCCATTCGTATACTTTTTCTGCAGCACCACTGGACCCAGAGTCAGCCTGCCTTTCCCGGAAAAGCCAAAGCCCCCTCTCTGACGGCGAGCACTTCAGGCAGGAGTTGAGGCAATCACCCTGCTTTCTCGAGCTCGACCTTCAGCTGGGCATTTAATCTGTTTATTAAGTTATGACTAATGGCGCCGCGAGACACCAAGGGCTGCACATTCAGCCCTAGTTTCAGATTGTTAGAGGAGGTTCAAGGGATAAACATCATATTCCTATTCTGTGCCGAGAAAATTCAATTGCAGCTCTTTTCTCTTTCAGAGTACAGGGATTGGCGAGGGGCTTCTGCTGGGTCCTGCTTGGGTTTAATAGAAATGAAGTCTCCAAAGCAAGCGGGCTGTTTTGGGAAAGTGGCCACTAATGTGGCCCCATGGGGCGGGGGCTAGGCCTGAACCGGGCAGTTTGCATATTCACTTTTACAAACAGTTGGCTCAGAGTCAGCAGTTAATGGGATGGGAATGATGTTCCTGTACCAAATCATTTCCTGAAAAAAAAAAAACAACATTTCCAATTGCAAACATATCTCAGCCTTTCTTCTAGGGTTTGTTATGTCTCTGTGAGTGAATTAAAGAGGCAGGGCAGAGGGGAGTGTTCCTGACTGGGGATATTTTCATCTGAAAACATTTTAACGATGATGTACACATAAAAAAGATCCTGTTCAGACCCACCTTTAGGAGTCCTTGCTGCAAATATTACATTTCTAGTCCCATTTTGGAGGTGTAAATATCTCTATATTCACACATTAGCTCAGGCTGTACAACAGTCTTGGAACAGATGCGGCTTTTCTCTCCTTACAAAATATAAGCACACATATATGCACACACATGTGCACACGTTTTTTTTTTTTTCCCTGAGAACAAGCTAGAATCCTTCTTTGCATTCTCTACACTGCTCTGGCAAATTCTGGCTCAATTCATAACCTGTACAAATGGTGGTCTTAACAGTTTGGGTTATTCATTTACTCAACAAGTAGTTTTTTTTTTAATTTTTTAAAGATTATTTATTTTAGAGAGAGCGTGTGCATGTGAGCAGGGGGAGGGGCAGAGGGGTAGAAAGAGAGAGAAGCAGACTCCCCCCTGAGCGCAGAGCCCCCACGCGCGGCTCCATCTCACGACCCTGAGATCATGACCTGAGCAGAAATCGTGATTCAGACGCTCAACTGACTAAGCCACTCCGGTGCCCCCACATAATGTATTTACACAATTCTTACCAAGTACCAGGCACTCTTCCAAGTGCTTGACATATATTAACTCTTTTAACCTTCTCAACAACCCTAGGAGGTGGGTAATATTATCACTCCCATTTTGCAGATGGGGAAACTGAAGTATAAGAAGTTAATGAACTTGCCCAAGGTCACGGAGCTAGTAGATCATGGATTTGAATGTAGGCACTCTGGCTCCTCTTTGAGGATCTAATAGTGAACAAAAGAGAAAAAGTACCAGCCTTCTCACAGTTTATTTTCTGGTGGGGGGTGGGGGGAAGCAGACAGCAGACATGGATGATTATTATTTCAGACTGTGATGAGTGCTCTGCAGAAAATAAAACATGAGAGGGAGCAGGGGGCTTCATCAGAGGGCCTTGTGGGTATTAGTAAGGAGTTGGAGCTTTATTCTGAGTATGATGGGAAGCCACAGGAGTGCTTAAAGCAGAAGATTGTATGATGCTATTTACATCCTTATACATCATTCTGACTGTGCTGTGGGAAGTAGACGGGAGTGGGGAAAATGCATCAGAAAGCAGTAGACCAGTTAGAAGGTGGTTCTGGTTGTCCAGGTGAAAGATACTGGTGGTCTGAACCAGGATGGGGTGCTGGAGATGGTGAGAAGTGGTTGGCATTGGATCCTGGTCTAGAGGTGGAGCCCACAAGACTTGCCAATGTATCAGATGCAAGACATGAGGAAGGGGAAGTTAAGGATGATTTTTTGGATTTTGGCTTGAACCATTGTATAAATGGTGATGCCATTGACTGAAGAAGAGAAGAACAGGGGAATGATGGTCTTGTTTCAGTGTTGTTATGGTAGGGGTGGGGGTGAGGGTGTAGACAGTCATTCTGTTGTGGATGTATACATTTGAGATCTCTATTAATAGACCAAAGAGGAGACATCGGGTAAGCCTGGAGTTCAGGGTGAGGCCTTGTCTGGAGATTTAGATGTGGACGTCATCAGCATTTGGAGATATAGGGTCAACTAGGACACCACCATCCGACTGAGTTTCCTGTAATGATGGACATCATTACATTTGTGGTGTCCAGCATGTTAGCCAGTAGCCACGTGTGGGCCACTGAGCACTTGCAGTGTGACTGGTACAACTAAGAGACCGAATTTTTAATTCATTTAAATGTGAATAGCCACATGTGTCTGGTAGCTACTGTACTGACAGTGCAGACCTGGGGGGAGGGGGGACTTGGGGGGTGGGGCCGTAGGTAGAGAAGGTCCTGGGCGGGAGCTAGTGTCTTCACCAGCCAGTACACCCAGCCTCGCACCACCATTTAAGCGTGACTTGACTTCCACTGCCCAGTGCTTGCACAGTAATGCTTGTTCAGTGGTGGAAATCTTGCTTCTTTGTGAGAAACAGCCTGGAAAAGAAAGCGAACTGCCAGTCTTAGGAGGAATATCAGAAGAAATTGTAAGAGTCTCACGGAACTGCAGGAGTCCATTGTTTTTCACTGGAAAGCAAACGTGATCCTAGGCTTATCAGGATCATTTTAGCCTTGAAGGTGTGGCTTATGTTTTTCAGTTATGTTTTATGAGGGGAATTATATAGAGTGGTGGGTGTCTGTGAATTTGCAGATTCAAGACTGTGACTGGCTGATATCCCATATGAATGTCAAGAGCCCACAGCAACGGGACTAAATACCAGCTTCATAATGCAAGTTGTGTCTCTTTAGGGTAGAGTATGTTTCACTCTCTTTGTTAGGCAATCTCGTCCCCAGTCCCAACTGCAAACATCAGTGAGTTTGCTAATATGAAAGAACTCTTTGTAAGTGACTGCCTTGTGCTTAAGAGTTCTTGCAACTCTATGCTGGCAGTCAGGGAGGCCAGATTCCATAAAAAAAAAAAAAAATCAAATGGAAAGATGGGACATTGCTTTTATTAAGGCTGATCGCTGCTGCCATATTAGCTCTTTGAGAGCCCTTTGGTGACCAGTGCCTTCAGAGCAAATGGCCTTTCTGTGCTTAATTGGTGAAAAGTAATTCTCCAAACTGGAAGTGAATAGAGGTGAGGAGATTTCAGTCACTGATTTTAGGGGTGGGGGGGTGATCCAAGGTCAGTGCTCATCGAATGCCCATCACACAGTGGTTTTGTGGTAGGGATTTGTTTTTCCCTGAGGCTTCATGGGGGGGGGGTGCGTATGGCGGGGAGCAGGCTGGAAGGCTTGAGTGGCCATTGACCTCTTTTTGTTTTCCTTGAGGAAAGTGGAATAGATTTCTAGGATTTGAAAACTGAAAAGGACTCACTGGCCATCCACCCAGTCGAACTCTTGACATTCAGCTGAGGAAATGGGCCTAAGCACAGAGATGCCTGGCCCCCAGGGCCCCTACTCATTAGAGCTGAGGGACAGGACCAGAGCCCAGAAAGAGGCCAGACTGAGGTGTTCTGGAGCAGCGGCTGGGTGGGGTGGAGGGAAAAGAGAAGGTAGGATAATCAGAAAAATACTCAGGGAAGCCAAATAAGGAGAGAAGCCAAAGGAGGGTTGCACCAAGGGTGGAAATGGCTTACAACATAAATGTGGCCTTGACTTGGTGACCTTGTTCCCCCAAAGAGTTACCGGGCACCCACTGTGCACCAGATAGAAAGCCCTGGAAGGAGGGGCAGGCAGGAGGTGACAGGCAGAGACCTCAGAAAGATGTGAGTGCCCACCTCACTTGCGGTTATCCTGAGATCGTGTCTGGGAGCAGACAGAAGCCTGTTTCCCCGAGGAAAGGGAGTGAGGTGATCGCCGGAAGAGGTGACCTGAAGGGGACTACTTGGTCCTGTTCGTGAGGAGAGGCAGGGAATCTGTTGCAGGCTGAGTAACAGCTATAAGCTAACCTTAGTGGCTGTATTAATGTCCATCCCAAACACATTTGTAACAGCGCGCCTCCCCGTCACCAGTGGGCTGCAGTGTGACTCTGCCTGTCTTCTTGCAGTATCAGAGCTTCAGGAGGAAGGCATGAACGCCATCAACCTGCCTCTCAGCCCGATCCCCTTCGAGCTGGACCCAGAGGACACCATGCTGGGTAACTGGGTCTCTTGTTCTCTGGGTTAGCCTGATGCCTTCCGGTGGAGCCACCCCCACTGACTGCCTTTTCCTTTTAAAGAGGAGAATGAAGTGCGAACAATGGTGGACCCAAACTCCCGCAGCGACCCCAAACTGCAAGAACTGATGAAGGTAAGAAGAAATCAGGAGGGGTGTCAGCTGCCCCGCCCCACCCTGGGCTCAACAGGCGTCTGTAGACCACCTGCTCTGGACGGGCAGCTCGTGGTCCCATAGGTGGACATCTCAAATTTAACAAAAATGGCACATGGCAGCTGCCCAAGGAATGGTGGGGATCATAAGTGCCAGAGAAGTTAGTGCAGATGAGCTCATATTTGCCACGATCTTCAGGTTCACACAGTCTTTCTGCTTTTCTCAAGGGCCCTCAAAGGTACCCTGCAAAGAGTAGGACTTCATGTCATCCCCACTTACAGGTGAGGAAAGTGAGTCTTAGAAAAGCCAGTGGTTTGTTTATGGTCCCAGCTGAGTAGAGATGGAATTCAAACAGAAGTAGATAGGATTGAATTACATCATGTACGTTGTGCCTGGCAGAGGGGCTGGCATGTGGTCATCCCCTAAAAAATGTTCATGCCATCCCCCTTTGGATTCCCCATCCTGTGTTTTTCTTCATTAGCTTCTCCAAGCTGCAGTCAAAACAGGACAACAAGGCACTGGACGCCAAAGTGCTTCGTTCAAAATGTGCATCAGATCTCTCATTTTCCTGTTCAAACCATGTGTGTAGATTCCTGCCAACTGAAGGTTGAGGCCCATGCTCCTGAGGGTGGTGTTTGAGGTCTCATGCTCTAGCTGCCTGTTCAACCTTAGATTGTCCCCTTAGAGTCACCACCTGATGACTAGTAACCACTACTCAGACACCTCTCTGTCTCCTTCCCTAAATGGTGAGCTTCTCAGGGTTAGAGACCGCCTCTTTTTTCATCATTGTACCCCAGGATCCAGCACAGAATATGACATGGAGCCCATATTCATAAATGCTGGGTGGGTGGGTAGGGGATGTGTGGGGGATGGCTGGATGGTGGGAGGGGGGAAGGGTAAGGAGGGAAGCTCCTACCAACAGTAGAACAATATAGAACAATGTGCTGTGAAGGCCCGGGCTTCCCCCAGGTATGGAAACCCAGCCCAGCTACAGCCCCTGTAATAGAGGCGATCTATTTCTGCTAAGTTAAAGAAGTCAAATACACAAGGTGGTGTTCTTTGTGATTCCATTTTTACAAAATTATGGTGGTTGCCTGACACCTGTCCTCAGGGAAGGGGACTGACTGAGCACAAAGGAACCTTCCTCTGCTGAGGGAACAGCTCTGCATCTTGGTTGTGGTGGTGGTGGTTACACAACTGCGTACAATGACCAAAACTCACCAAACTGTATCTTTTAAAATGAGTTAATTTTACTGTATAAAAATAATAAACAAATGACCTGAAAAAATTTAAAATAAAAGGCAACAGACTTGAACAAGCTTCAGTTTCCTTACCTGAAAAATGAAACGAATACTCCCTCCCTCTCATGGGTGTTGTGCAGATTAACTAAAGGAGATGCCCGTGGAATGGCTCTGCTCGGTGCTTGAGGCAGGGCATGCTCAGGTAATGACAGCCGCTGAGAGAGAGCCAAGAGAGGAGACTGCACCGGCCTCACGGAGAGGTAGTTTGGGGCCAGGAGGAGAACAGTCCCTTAAAAGGGGACGGACAAGAGTTCGGTTCTGGTCTCTGTCCATAGTCAGCAACATGACCTTGGCAAATACGTTCACTTCTGTGTCTGATCTCCCCTCCTGAACATAGGAGTGATAGTAACACCGGGCCAAATGTCATAATGGGGGAAAGCTTTATTTATTCATAATAATATTCATATTTATTCATAAGATTTACTGAACATTTGGCCCTTGCCATATGTGATTCTTTTCTGCCACCTCAAGTGGGAGGTCTTTTCCTCCTCCATTTTAGAGGTGGGCCATCAGAGGCTCAGAGCAGAAACTAGCCTGCCTTAGAGTCCTAAATGGCACAGGTACACACAGAGGTCCGTAGATGACAGAGCTACAAAAATCAGTCAGTCAGTCACTAACCCCAGTTTGTGTAACTCCAGAGTCAATACCGTTGCCTGGTACTAGCCACACACCCAAACACTGTGTGAATGTCGCTTGCCATTGGGGTAAGGAATGGTAAGGGGCCAAAAAGCAGGGACGCTCGTGTCACCAGCACTAGAAGCACTTATACCGGAAGAAGAGCAGGGCCCCTAGAGTTCACACTGCTTTGTATCCATCTACTGAGTCACATGGACAGTTCTGCTGCTTTCCAAATCTGAAGTTCATTTAGATTTTAATTGTCCGGGATAAGAAAGCTGATCTTTAAGAAAATACCCATGACTCTTCTCTTATTCGGTCTCTCTCCCTGTAGGTATTAATTGACTGGATTAATGATGTGCTTGTCGGAGAAAGAATCATCGTGAAAGATCTGGCTGAAGATTTATACGACGGACAAGTCCTACAGAAGCTCTTTGGTGAGAAGGGGGTTGAATGTTGCAGTGCAGAGCTTTGACCGGCAGGTGGATGGCTCACAGACGCCTACTTAGGAGTTGTGCTCAGCTTACAGATGTTCATGTGCAGTGGACTAGGACTGTGCAGAGTGTGGGATGACAGACCCGTGGAGCCTTTAGATGTCCTCCTGCAATCTGTTCTGCCGGAATGAATTGCAGAGGGAGGTCAACGACCAGATGGGGCTGCTCCCCCTCCAGTTGAAGGTCATCAGCTGGGTAGATGAAAAGACTCCACTGTATACTGGAAAACATGCCTTACCCCCTCTAGAAGATTGGGCATGTGTGGCCTCTGTAGGTCTATTTACGTGTGTCGGGGGGTAAGTGCATGTTTATATATACCTCTGTTACCTCTGGGCATGTGTGTGTGTGTGTGTGTGTATGTGTGTACCTATGAATATGTGTATGTGTTTGTGTGGATGTATGTATACCTCTGTGATCTGTGGACCTGTGTGTGTGCCTCCGTGTATCCCTCTCTAGGTCAGGTGCGAGTATGTGGGAACATGTGCCTCTGTGATGTTCGGCTTCTGCGTGTCTAGGGGTGTTGTCTCTGGGAAGGTACGTTCCCCTTCAGTGTTCCTGTGGAAATATAAGGCCTCCAGGGGGAGAAAGGCAAATTCCGGGGTGATCTTCGTGTTGAAAGGCCAAATTCAGCCTGAGTGAATTTGGACTTTTCCTCAACTGTTCCCCGTTTTCTTTCTCGTCCAAACCTCCGCTCCAAGTTCTAGACTTCCATTCCTAGCTGCCCACTCAGCTGTGCGCACCTCACGCTGAGCTCATCTACTTTTCCAAAGATGTTTCTTGCCCTCTTTGTGACCCCAGATATGTGGGGGGCCTCCAGGGCTCGTTTCTTCTTGCCCACATTGTCTCCTGCATCCATCCTCCCTGCCATTTTCACTTGTCTGAACTCCTGAAACAGCTTCCAGCCTCACATTTGTGCCTCCCGGCTCACTGCCCCCAGCCCACGGCACCAGCAGAGGAGCCTCCTCAAAACCCAAGTCTAGTCTTTCCAGTGCTTGCTCTCCCCTGCCAGGGGGACCCAGCTAGGCCCTGTAGCACCGCATTCAGACATTTCCTCAAGCAACCCCCAACTATCTTTCAGCCTCAGCTCCGGACTCCCTCACACGCATGGCTTGTGCAACGTAAAGTGCCTAGGGTCATGCCTGACACGCAGTGAGTGCCCCGTCAATGTCTTTCATCCTTTTCATGAGTACTGGTTTTAGTGTTTTTGTGAATACCATTGCTACGTTACCACGCACACCTATTAACATCTCTATACTTCCGCCCATGCTGTTCCTCCTGCCTCGGGCCCTTCTTCCCCGCTCCGGCAGGGCAAACCAATCTTGGGGTCCGTAGAGCGTGCCTGCCTCTCGTACCTCCAACAATCACATCTAGAAGTGATGGTCATGCACCTTCTGTGTTTCCTCGGATATACACGCGCATACATACAGATGTGTATATAATATACATGCCTTTATTCTATGACATTCCATGTTGTTTGTAGCTGTTCAGGGAAATGTCTGTGGGCTCCTCAAGGGCAGCAAACACCACATCGTACTTACCATATCCAGGCATCTCCAGGACTTGCAGTTTGCCTGCCACATGTGGTCAGGCACTTAATCAATGTGTACTGAATGAATGAATGTTATAAAATCTAGTCATTTCTAGGAAGCCAAACTGATATGGTACTCAAACATCAGTATTAGCCAGTGTGAATATTTAAAGGCTTGTAAATGCAGCTCAACACAGGGAGGAAAAGGCTTTGGCACATGTCTGTGTGGAAAAGCTGAGAGCCTCAACTGAGCCTCTCTTTCAGTGACTGCAGCTTTTACCTCCCCAAGCAAATTTCCTGTCAGGATCTAAAAGTGTCTCAAAATGCTCTGTGTGGGGCTTTCAGGGCAAGGGTGGAACGTGGTCACGGAGTGATGGAACTTGGTCGTGAGGTAATCTTGCCTCTGCACGTGGTTCCAGAACCGCCTAGCATCACGTCCGTGGAGTCCTGAGTCAGGCACAGGGCAGTCACATTCGATTATTATTTCAGATCTCAACCTTCCTGTTGAAAAGGTCACGCTGCTTTTGTCAACCTAAGTTTAGACCCTTTGTAGGTAGATGGCTGGGCGCACATATTAAAAAGCTACAGGCAGGATAACCAGGTGGAGAGAACCAGTTTGCAGGTGAAAATATGCATCGGGAGCTCCTGGGAGGAGTCAGTCTGGAGATGGAGTTTGGGGTGACCCCTCCAACCTCGACTTCCCCTCTATTTTGCTATCTTCCTCTTTCCCAGCAAAGTTTCTCAAAAGACTATTTGGCACTGTGTCTGCTCTCCCACCACTGAACGTGCCCCCCTGAGGGACAGGCTGGGTCCCACCCCAACCTCTCCACCAGCTTTCCCTTCTGAGGCCACCAGTGTCGATTCCGATGACCTCCTATGCTGTGGCCTCTGACACTACTGAAGGTCTCACCCCCCTTCCCCAGCGCAGGGGCTCCCGGCATCTCATGCCCTCCTGGTTCTCTTCGGCTTCCCACACACCCCACTTCCCCCGACTTCTTGGTACACTTTTCATCTCTGCATCCTGATGGGGACTCCTCAGTCTTCCCTGCGTCGCCCCCTCCCCTCGCTCTTGATCCCACACCCTCTTCTTGGGTGTTCCAGCCATCACCTCTCTGAGGATCACTTTCTGAAGCCGTAAGGTACTCCTCTGCCTTCCAGGCATGCCCACCTGGGTGTCACCCAGGCACCTTGGAACCAACCTGCCCCAAACTGACCTGCTTCTCTCCCCTCCCGCTCCCCAGCAAAGCCATTCTCCTTTCCAGAGGAATGAATGGTGTCACCACCACATAAACAGTTGCTCAGATTAAAAACCTAGGAGTCCTCCTCTCTTGCTCCTTCTCTTTCATCGCTTATATTCTGTTAGTCACAAATTGTGACAACCGCACTCCCAAGGTGCAATGTGTCAAACCATCCCATTTCTCAACCAGGTAAGATGTGTGAAGCACTTAGAAAGTACTGGCTCCCTCCATGCTGCTGTCGGTGGAACTTTCCAGACCCGCCGCTGCCACCGTAACTTCTCTGGCTCCAGAAAATCCTTTTCTCCATGGCATGCAGCTTCCTGCCCTGGTAGCCTTCTAAGAGCTTCCAGATCCTCTTTATATTTTACAGTTTGTCTTAACACTTCATAGGCCATTTGTCAGTAGGTTTTGTTTTGGTTTTTTTTTTTCAACTTTTATTTTGAACTTATTTTAGACTTAGAGTTGTAGAGGGAATGCAGAGTTCCTGACCCCCCGGCCTAGCTCCCTCTATGCTAACATCTTACCCGACCCCAGTACAAGGACCCAAACTAAGAAATCAACCTCAGCACGATGATTAAGTTACAGAATTTATTTGATTTCACCAGTTTTTTACATTTGTGTCCTTTTTCGGGTCTAGAATCTAATCCAGGATCACACACCTTGCTCAGTAGTCATGTCCCCTCCAACCTGTGACGGTCTTTGCCTTTCCTGTCTTTCTTGACCTTGACACTTTTGAAGAAGGACTGATGATTTTTTAGACTGGCTCCCAACTTGGGTCTGTCTGATGTTTTCTGAGGATTAGATGAAGGTTACATATTTAGGGGAAGAATACCACAGACGTGACGGGTCCTTCTCAATGTACTGTATCGGGAGTACGTGAGGTTAGCATATCTTATTACTGGTGAGTTAACCCTGATCACTTGGTTAAGGTGGTGTCTGTCAGAGTTCTTCACTGTGAAGTTATTATTTTTCTCTCAGTGATTCATGTATTTAGGGGCAGGGGAGCTAATTTAAGATTATGCAAATATCTTGTTTTTCCTTAAATTTTCCCCACTGATTTTAATTGTTGGAGCATATCTGCCTCAATTATTACTGTGGTTGGTCCGGTGGAGATTTTCTATTTTCTCTTCATTCCTTCTACATTCATCCATTCATTCATTTTTTTAGGGAGAGAGAGAGCACGTGTGCGGGAGAGTAGAGAAGTGAGGGGCAGAGGGAGAGAGAGAATCTCAAGCAGGTTCCACACCCACCATGGAGCCTGATGCAGGGCTTGATCTCATGACCCCAAGATGATGATCTGAGTCAAAATCAAGAGTTGGATGCTTAACTGACTGAGCCACCCAGGCACACCTCTTCCTTCCACATTTGTTAATTGGAATCCTTCTGTTTGTTAGGAAAAGTTGCCCATTTATTTATTCAGTATATTAGCATGGACACAAGGGTATTTATTTTATACTTTAGATTATAATCCAATATTACTTTTTTTTTTTTTTTTGGCTCCTATACCTCCAGCTTTGACCATTGGGAACTCTTGCAGGTGGGCTCCTGGCCACTTTGGACATGCCACCACATGTTTTTTGTTCTTAGCACATCCTTACTTTCTGGCATCATGAGATGTCCCGGACTCATCTTAAGTTTTACTTACTTTCCACAGAGCTCTGATTTCTTTTGTTAGAAAATGGTATTTAGAATCAATATCTGGGCATATGAGAGAGAGACTTTTTAACTTGCTATCTGTAGCACACATAAACATCTATATGTAGGTACAGTACTATGACCTGGGAGTTCGAAGATGAACCAGGCATGATCATTCCCAGAAATACACTTTCAAATTGTACTGGGGCTGGGCATGGGAGTAGGAGGGGCTGAGGTTGGGTTTAGGAAACTATGAAACACTGGCACTTAGAAGAAAATGGAAATACCACAGGCATGTCCAGGAGTCTGGATGTGCCAAGCGAGTCACATCTCCGGAGCAGGATATGGATCTGTAATCCAGGGAACCAGGTTGATGACCTCATGGGGCAAGGACTCAGAACCTAGACGTGACCAAGATCTGGAGGCAAGAATCTCTCGGCAAAAGGCTGTGTGTGTTTTACGGTCTTGGTGAAAGCCTGAATAGGTGAGCAGCACTGGCTGGGAGTTCTCTGACCACAAGCTCTGTGAAGGCAGGGTCATACCTGGGTCTCCACTGCACAGCCAGATGCTCCTTGCTCGGCAGCATGGTCTGCTCTGCTTGCCTTTCTCAGAGACCCCAGGCCTTCTTTCTGAGCTGCCTAACCCAGCAGCCACTGTTCCCTGGGTCTTGCCTTGGCAGCATTTCCAAATTTAGGTTTTCCTGAAAGCAGATGCTGGGACAAGGACATGGGTGGAGGAAGTGTATATGAGAGGGAATCTCAGAAAGTGAATAATCAGGTGGGAAACGTAAGAAGGGAAGAGGTAGGCCCGTTTGAGGGCGCATTCATAAGGACGGCGGCTCTGTTTGCACCCAGCGCTCAGTCCTGCAGTTTTCCCTCTGAGAAACCAGGTGACAACACACCTCAAGTCATCCTTCCCAGGACAGGGACCAGAGGCATTTACCCTCTGCCTCCCGTCACCCGCTGGGTGAGGACGGCCTGTGTAAGAATTAAGGGCCTCCAGGTTGTACTCCTGCCGGAGAAGCTCTTGGGCAGGAGAGCTTTAGGTCTAGAGATGGAAACTGATGGTGTGCTGGGCACCATCTGCAGGTGAGCCAGGGAGCCCTGGGAAGGGGCATCCACAGCATCCAGGAAGACGAGAGGGCACACATCTGCCTTAGGAGCTGCTCCTCCTGAGCCTGGCTGTTTCTCTGTACCCTCGGTGCTGCTGCCAGGGAAAATGCAGATGCTAGCCACCTGGGCCTGCCCATTTATGATGCCACCCCACCCTCTCAAGTCTCTCACACCAACAGCTCCGGCCCTTCCCACACCTCAGGACAAAAGCTTGCTCTATTTGCATCCCCAACACCTAGGTGATAGATAGGACCAAGAGAGGCAGGAGATGAAGGATTCTAGAAAAATGCTTGCACAAGATAATCGTTTCATGTGAACATAAGCTTTCCTGACTTGGGATTGCTCTGTGAGTTTCCTTAGGGTATTTAACTGATTCTTATCTTTAAACATGTGCATGTCCTCACCTGTTTTGAGGGATGAAAGTCATGAGGCTCTTCCTTCTGATTTTCCCAGTAGCATATGGGAAACAGGAGATCTTCAAACATGAGATGGAGAAGGGTCCCTTGGACATAAAGTTCTGCAGGAGGGTTTTTTTGTTTCACTTTAGAGTGTGTGTTTGTGTCTTTGTCCCTGATAGACGCTAGAGAATACATCTTACACTGACCTTACACTTGTCAATTGATAGTCATTAAGCAACAACCATTTCATTTGCTACATGCTAACTGCTGAGTTTAGGGATATAAATGTGTTGCACTGTAACATAGGATGTAACACAGTGCTTGATAGTAGCGAGGGCTGTGGGATATCGAGTAGTTGTGGAAAGGTGCCATGAAAGAGGGGGCATTTTGAATGGGGCCTTATGGAAGGAGAATTTCAACCAGGTGTAGAAGGAAAAGAACATTTTAGTCAGCACAACAAAATGTTGCTGGTAGGCCCCTGTTGATTTCAGGGTGAGTGCAGGGAGAGTGTTGTGCAGACAAGGAGTACGTGGGTAGGTGATCATCAAGATTGGTTGTGTGGGACGTGTGGCTGACACAGACGAGACACGGATCTTGATTTCTTGCACCGTTCTCCAATAACAGAAACCAGCGTATGTGGAGAATTGGCAAACTCTAGTACTGGAGGCTCTTGCAGTGCCAAAAAGAGGGGCTGAGAAAACCTATTTATCTGTGGGGCAGCATGCTGAAAGTATTCAGGACCAACCTAAAATAGCCCCAGTAGCTAATGATGGGGTAATTTGAGCACAATAATGAATGACAGTAGAATTGTAGTCCAAAGTGTAAAACCAATATCCTTAAGTTCATATTGTTATAAATAGCTAAATAAATGAGAGGAAAGGGACAACTCTTCCTCACTGAATAATTCTAAATAATTCATGTATTTACAACCCCCTCAAAGAAGTAAAAGTTAACTCCCACCCTTTGAGTAGACTGCATTTTAGTGACTGGCTTCCAGTGATTATAGTATGGAGCTGGGGGAGACAAGTAGCTTTGCAATAGAGAAACAAGGTACAGACCCTGCTTTGACCAACTGATCAAGCTTAACATCACCAATGATAAGTCATGTTGATAGCATACACCCTGGATACGATGCAGTGAAAAGGGCACTTCACTTCTGCGGTCTTCCTCCCCAGAACCCATAACCTCAGTCTAACCATGAGAAAAACATAGGAAAAACCCAGTGTGCCTCAAAAATGTCAAGGTCATGAAGAGCAAGGAAAGTCTGAAAGCCTAGAACAGAATAGGGGGCGCTAAAGGTGACAATGATGAGTAGGTGTGGACAGAAAGTCCTGTACAAATGTCAGTTCAGAAGTTGTGACAAATGTACTATAGTAATGTAAGATGTTAACAACGGGTGAAACTGGATTCAGGATATGCAGGAACTGTCTGAAGTATAATTTCAGCTTTTCTAGAAATCTAAAAACCATACTAAAATGAGAGCATTAAGGAGGGCACATGATGTGATGAGCACTGGGTGTTATATGCAACTGATGAATCATTGAACACTACATCTGAAACTAATGATGTACTCTATGTTGGCTAGTTGAATTTAAATTTAAAAAAAAATTTAGAGAAAGAAGAAGAGCCTGCATTTATAGAGAACCTTGAACAAAGAATTTTAGACTGCATTGGGTGGGTAGGCAATGGTAACTGCTGATGGCTTGTGAGCCAAGTGACATGATGAGAAATGGGGCTTTTGGAGGTGATCTAGGAGCCGTAGAGGAAGTGGAGGAAATACCAGCAACGCACCTCCTTGTGAGGTAATGATGACATCAAGCTAGAGGGGGAGCTGTATAGATGGGAAAAAGCTTCAAGAAAACCTAGCGATGTAAGGAATAAACAGCTAAAGGAAACCAGTGATGTTGAATGGGTATGACTATGTGAATCCCAGCAGGAGCAACATCTTGAAGGGTTTAATCATATTGGTTTTGACAGTCACTTCCCCACACCCCCAAGTATGTAGGCAAGTAGAAGCCGTGAAAGACTGGAGGAGGAACGAAGAGAAGGACAGGAGAACTAAGTTCCAATCTCGGTTCTACCACTAAAGCATTTCTCTGCAGCTCAAATCACTCTTCTGTAAAACCAGGACGATGGCCTCTACAACCTTCCAGCTGAGCTAATACAGTACCACTAGCCACATGTAGCTATTAAAAGTAATCAAAAGTAAAAATGTATTTACTTACACCAGCTACACTTCAAGTGCTTGAGAGCCACATGTGTCTAGTGACTACATTTGGATGGTGCAGAAATGAATATCTCTGTCATAGCAGTAAGGTCTTTTGGACAGCATGCTCTAAGGTCTTCCCACTAAAATAGTCGTTGATTCTAGGATACTTGCAGATAATGTATACTGCTATTCTTAAAATGGAGGAAGCATTTTCTGGCCTCAAGCTGGATGGCGGTCTTTTTATTTTATTTATAAGTAGTAGAGAAGCTCTCTAAAATTTCTTTCTAAGTCAAAGTGCAGAACTGTGCATATAGTTTACTGTTTGTCTGAGTTGAGGGACACATCTAATGCTTGAGTATGTAGAGAACATCTTCGGTAATAGTCACAATTAACTGTCTCTGTAGGGGAATGGAACCAGGGAACTTGGTACTACAATGGGAAGAAGGGACTTAAGTTTCACAGCTTGAATTTTTTCCATGTTTGTATATTATCAATCTCATTAAAAAAATACAAGAGTTATATATATAAATGTCAGTAGCAAATGTGAATTATTCTATCAGATGTCAAATAATCCTTGATACATTTCAGCAGCTATCCCAAGTGACACCGTAAGAAGAGGAAACTACCTAGCTATGATAAAGATGAAAACTAACAGTGAATATATTAAATAGTGACATATCAAAGACATGGTCTTAGGAACAGAGATGATGGCTCTCACTACCATTATGTTTTGGATATATTACTTAGTGTAATAAGAAGAAAATAGATTTTACTGTTCAACATTATGACTAACTAGATGTTCAGACAAATCCTCTTGGCGTGCTTTAAAAATCTGGGTAAGACTTTAAAAAGGTTTTTTTGTATTGCATAGCTAAACTGGTGTGGAAGGGAAGGAGATTGTTCTGATGCCAAAATGAAGGAAGTATAAATCCAGTAAGATAAGTATTAATTCCTAATGGCCTATAGCCTAAGGTTTAATAGGTCACCCCTACAGGGTCAAGAGAAAAAGACTGGATGGAGTTAGATCAGAGACCCCTGAATAAAGCCAGGGGTTTCTGAAGGGCAACAATTTCAGTGGGTAAACTAGGAAATCTTGTCCCCCAGAGAGTCAGTAAGGATAAACGTCTCAGCCTTGGATATGTGTGAACAACAACAACAACAAGTCTGCCCTTGATAATTCTTTATCAGATGTCTGTACCCACACAGATTTAGGGCTAGGGTTAAAGCCCCAAGATGGGAAGGAAGATGGCAGAGTACAAGAATCCTGAGCTCACCTCCTCCCACAGAAGCACTAAAATAACTAATATGTAATACAGCTCACTCTAAACATGACCTGAGAGTAGCAGAGCAGATCTCTACAACTAAAGGCTTAAAGAGAAGGCCACATTGAGAAGGATAGGAGGGGAAGAAACATGGTAGGGAACCATGGGACAGTGATGACCCGCATGGGGGAGGGATATTATAGGCACTAGAGGTCCTCCCTGAGGAGTAAGGAGATCAAGCCCCAAATCTGGCACCTCTGGCCTTGGGGGGCTATATCATAAAGTCCCCATAAGGCTGGCTTTGAAAATCACTGGGGCTTAACTCGGGGGGGTGGGGATAGCAAACCAAGTCTCTGCTCTTAAATGGCCAGCACACTGTATCCCTTGACCTGAGACCCAGCACAGAAATAGCAGTTTGAAAACTGCCTGTGGTGTACATCCAGGAGAATTATTAACTAATTTTAGGACATGTGCCAGAGTGGGGTCGGTATCTGCAGGAGCTTTCTCTGGGAATGGAGGTGCTGACAGGCATCATTTTTCTTGCCCTCCTTCACCCTCGCTAGCTGGACAGTTGTAGAAATGAGTTCTGACACTATCCATCTACCCTGTAACTCTAAAGCAGCTCCTACCATGCCCATGGGGCAGCCCCAGACAGTACCAGTGCCTTTCTAGAGCAATTCCTTCCCCAGGGAGGGGGGAGCTAGTCCCACCCACTATTATACCCACAGTAGTTGCAGCCATCCATGCCAGGGGCAAGTGTTGCCCACCAATGTGCCCATAGCGGTTGCATCCCAACCACAACAGGAGGCATACACAGCACACATGGAGGACACCTGTGGAGTACTTGTTTCTGGTGACTGGAGGGATTGTGCTACTGGACACCACAGGATGCATTCTACAGAAGACCACTATTTGCAAGACCAGGAGACATACCTGACCTACCTACTACATAGTAAGAAACACAGAGAGTCAGACAGAATAAGAGGAATATGATCCAAACAAAAGAAAAAGACAAAAACCCGAGGAAAAAAAAAACCAGCTAAACAAGATGGAGATAAGCAATCTACCTGATAAAGAGTTTAAAGTAGTGGTCCTAAACTACTCACTGGACTTGAGAAAAGAGTGAATGAACTCATTAAGAACTTCAAAAAAATATATGAAAAATAACTAAGCAGACCTGAATAATAACTGAAAGGAAAAACACCTTAGAAGAAATCAACAGTAGAGGATGCAGAAAAACAGACCAGTAATCTGGAAGACAGGGTAGTAAAAAGCACTCAAGATGAATAAAAAAAGGACAAAAAGAATTGTAGAAAATGAGGATATGTTAAGAGAACTCTTCATCAAGAATAATAACATTTGCATGATAGGGGTTCCAAAAGGAGAAAAGAGAAACATGGGAGCAAAACTTATTTCAATAAATAATAGCTGAAAACTTCTCTAACTGGGGAAGAAAACAGACATCCAGGTCCAGAAAACACAGAGAACACCAAACATAATGCACCCAAGGAGGTCTACGCCAAAACACATAGTAATTAAAATGACAAAAAGATAAAGAGAGAATCTTAAAAGCAGCAAGAGAAAAGTGAACAGTTACACACAAGGGAAAACCCATAAGGCTATCAGCTAATTTTCCAACAAAAACTTTTCATGCCCAAAGGGAGTGGCATACTATATTCAAATTGATGAAAAGAGAAAACCTACAACCAAGAATACTCTACCCAGCAAAGTTATCATTCAGAATAGAAGGAGAGATAAAGAGTTTCCCGGACATTAAAGGAATTCATCACAACTAAACTGGCCTTACAACAAACGTTAAAGGGACTTCCTTAAGTGGAAAAAGCCATAATTAGAAATTTTAAAAATTATGATAAAAATTTCACTAGTAAAAGTAAACATACACTAAAGGGAGTAAAGCTGGTATGAAGATTAAAAGACAAGAATTATAAAACCAATTATATCTTAAAAAATAGTTAACGGACTCAAAAAGATGTAAAATAGGACATCATATACATAAAACATGGAGGGAAAAGAGTAAAAATGAAGTTCTTTTAGAAAGTACTGAAACTTAAATGACCATCACCTTAATGTAGACTGCTATATACTTAAGATATTATATATAAACTTCATGGTAACCAACAGCCAAAAATCTCTCTTAGATAAAAGATAAAGAGAAAGGAATCCAAGTATTACACTAAAGTCATCAGTGACAAGAGCGCAAGAGAAGAAGGAACAGAGAACCTACAAAAATAACCAGAAGACAATTAACAAAATGGCAATAAGTACATACCTATCAATAACTACTTCCAATGTAAATGGTCTAGTTGCTCCAAAACATGAGGTGGAGGAACAGGTAAAAAACAAGACCCATTAATATGCTGCCTACAAGAGACTCAATTCAGAGCTAAGAACACATACACACAGAAAAAGATATTCCATGCAAATGGAAGTGAAGACAAAAAAGCAATATTTACATCAGCAAAATAGACTTTAAAACAGAGATGGTAGGTTCCGGTCCAAGATGACCACTTGAAGATCCTCAACTCACCAAATCTATGCCTATTTATAGGGCGATTCCTCCTGAAGAACTGAGGGCTGACTGAACAGCTGCACAACAAAAGATAGACACATAGAAAACAGCAAGACAGAGACATGGCAATGAAGGGAACCTCACCCCTGCTGCTGTGAATTACATTGGGGAGGGATAGTACTAAGTACTAACAGATTCATCTGCCCAGGACACAAAAAAAAAAAAAAGCTGGCCTAAAAGGGCAACTAGAATATAAAGGAACCAGCCCTAGAGCCCTGCCAAATGGCAAAGGAGCTGCTGGAACTCTCTCGGTCAGAGGAGCTGATGAGCACCATAGTTTACACTCCCCTCCACCTTGATAGTGCAGACAGGAACAGGGTCTAAGCACTATAGCCAGCCTGCCACCTCAGTGAGCCCCAGGCCACTAGCCCACACCAGTCCCAACAACCAGGGGCACAGAAGGAAAAAAAAACAAAACAAAACTCAGTTTAGAAGAGCAACTGGAATATTTAAAAGCCAGCCCTAAAATTCTGCCAAACAATTGAAAAGTTCCTGAAAATCTCTCTGGGTTGGAGGGGCTGGTGAGAGCTATGGTTTACATTCCCCCTCCACCTTGATAACATGGATGGGAGCAGCGTCTGGGTGCCTTAGCTGGCTTACCACTTCAGCAAGCCATGGGCCCCTAGCCCATACCAGCTGTCCCACTAAGGTGGCCCCAGCACAGCACACAACAGGATACCCCTGGTCATCTCATTACAGCTTTAGTCATCATCTAAGGCATACAGCACCCCAGAACACTCCAGGCCTGTGCCACTTCAGCTTCAGATGGCTTGCTAGAGTACCCCCAGCACAGAGTACTCTGGGACCTTTATGCCTACTTTAACTCCAGCCAACTTCCAGGGTGCTCCATATGCAAAGCACTCTGGGAACTCCCAGCTTGTGTTTACCTTGGTTGCAGCCACCCTGCCAGAGTACCTGGAGTACCCCAGGACCCCCCATGCTGCGCTCCACCTTGGCTCTACCTGCCCTGAGAATCCACCCTCTGTGTTGAGAGCCCTGGGACATTCCAGCTTGCACCCACTTCAGTTTTGACTGTTCTTCCAGGATGCATACTGCACAGAGACCCCAGGGACTGAACCAGCTTATGCCCACTTCAGCCGTCCTGTCAGGGCACACTCTGAGCCCCAAGACCACTCCAGCCTATACCCACTTCATGGCCCATGGCAGGCACAGCTCCAACTAGCCAGTCAAAGTCACCAGGCAAACACAATCTACACTGGGAATGAATATACACAAGACCATTCCTTCAAGTTTAGGAGAGGTAGTGCTCTAATTCATAGAAACAAACAGAAAATCAAGCAAATTGAGGAGACAGAAGAATATGGTCCAAATGAAAGAACAAAACAAAACCTCAGAAAAAGAACTAAATGTAACGGATATAAACAATGTGCCTGATAGAGTTTAAAGTAATGATCATAAAGGTGCTTACACCAGTTAGAATGGCAAAAATTGACAAGGCAAGAAACAACAAATGTTGGAGGTTCTGGGGAAAGGGGAACCCTCTTACACTGTTGGTGTAATGCAAGTTGGTACAGCCACTTTGGAAAACAGTGTGGAGTTTCCTCAAAAAGTTAAAAATAGAGCTACCCTATGACCCAGCAATTGTACTCCTGGGTATTTACCCCAAAGGTACAGATGTAGTGAAAAGAAGGGCCACATGCACCCCAATGTTCATAGCAGCAATGTCCACAATAACCAAACTGTGGAAGGAGCTGAGATGCCCTTCAACAGACAAATGGATAAAGAAGATGTGGTCCATATATACAGTGGAATATTACTCAGCCATCAGAAAGGATGAATACCCAACTTTTGCATCAACATGGATGGGACTGGAGGAGATTATGCTAAGTGAAATAAGTCAAGTCAAGCAGAGAAAGTCAATTATCATATGGTTTCACTAATTTGTGGAACATAAGGAATAGCATGGAGGACATTAAGAGAAGGAAGGGAAAAATGAAGGGGGGGATTTCGGAGGGGGAGACGAATCATGACAGACTATGGACTCTGAGAAACAAACGAAGGGTTTTAGAGGGGAGGGGGGTTGAGGGGATGGGCTAGCCTGGTGATGGGTATTAAGGAGGGCATGTATTGCATGGAGCACTGGGTGTTATACACAATGAATCATGGAACACTACATCAAAAACTAATGATGTACGGTGACTAACGTAACATAATAAAATTTTTAAAAAAAGGTGCTTACTGGAACGCAGAGAAAAGTGGAAGAACTCAGTGAAAACATCAACAAGGGGATAGAAAATATAAAAAAGAACCAGTCAGAGTTGAAGAATACAATAACTGAAATGAAAAATACATTAGAGGGAATGAGCAGATTAGTAGATGCAGAAGAATGGCAGTGATCTGACAAACACTGTCATGGAACGCTCCCAAGCTGAACAGGAAGAAAGAAGGGTAGGAGGAAGGGAGGGAGAAAAAAGAGAAAAATTTTAAATAAGGATAGGTAAAGGGATCTCTTGGACAACATCAAGCACAATACAATTTGCATTATAGGGGTCCCAAAAGGAAAAGAGAGGGGAAAAAGGGACAGAAAACTTATTTTAAGAAATAATAGCTGAAAACATTCCTAACCTGGATAAGAAATGACATCTAGGTTCAGGAAGCACAGAGAACCCCAAACAAGATGAACCCAAGGAGGTCCTCACCATGACATGTAATAATTAGAATTTTTAAAGCAACAAGAGGGGCGCCTGGCTTGCTCAGTTGGTGGGGTGTGTAACCCTTGATCTCGGGGTTCTAAGTTCAAGCCCCACAGTGGTTGTAGAGATTACTTAAAAAAAAAATCTTTTTTAAAAATGAAGAAATGCAGCAAGGGAAACCCCATTAGAGGCTATCAGCTGGTTTTTCAGCAGAACGTGTGCAGGCCAGGAATGGCATGCTATATTCAAAGTGAGAAAAGAAAAAGCCTACAACCAAGAATACTCTACCTGCCAAGATTATCATTCAGAATTGAAGAACAGATAAAGAGATTCCCTGACAAATAAAGGGACTTCTTTATGTGGAAAAGAAAAGGCCATAATTAGAAGAAAATTCTGAATAAGAAAATGTAAATGTGAGAACATATACATAAAATGTAGAGGGGAATGTAAAAAGCAGTTCTTTTTTTATATGTTTGAACTTAAGTGACCATCAATTTAACAGACTATCATATATTTAGATTGTTATATATGAAGTTCATAACTGGAACTATCATAGATACAGAAAAAATAGAAAGCCAAGCATGACACTACAGAAAGCCATCAATCACAAGGAAAGAGAACAAAAGAAGAAAGGAACAGAAAACACAAACCACCAGAAGACAATTAACGAACTGAAAACTAGTGCATACTTTCAATGATTACTTTGAATGTAAATGGTCTAAATGCTTCAATTGAAAGACATAGGGTGGCAGAATGAATTAAAAAAAAAAGACCAATCTATATACTGCCTGCAAGAGACTCGCCTCAGACCTAAAGACACGTAAGGACTAAAAGTGAAAGGATGGAAAAAGGTATTTTATGCAAATTAACAAAGAAGGTGGGGAGTGGGGGGAGCCAGAGTGACAACATAAACATCAAAGTAGACTTTAAACAGACTTCAAGGGGCACCTGGGTGACTCAGCCAGTTAAGCGGCTGCCTTCAGCTCAGGTCATGATCTCGGGGTCCTGGGATTGAGCCCCACGTCAGGCTCCCTGCTCAGCGGGGAGTCTACTTCTCCTTATCCCTCTGTCCCTCCCCCTTCCCCGCTTGTGCACATGCACTCTCTCTCTCTCAAATAAATATTTTAAAAAATAAAACAGACTTTAATAAGATGCAAACAAGGGAATTATATAATGATAAAGGGATCAGTCTAACAAGAAGATATAACAACTGTAACTATCCATGGACCCAACTTTGGAGCACCTAATATACAATGCAAATATTAACAGAAATAAAGGGCAAACTTGGCAGTGATATAATAATAGTAGGAGACTTTAACAACCCACTTACATCAATGGGTAGATCACCCAAGCAGCAAATCAATAAAGAAACAGTATTGGAGTGCCTGGGTGGCTCAGTCAGTTAAGAACTAACTCTTAGTTTTGGGTCAGGTCATGATCTCAGGATCATGAGATCAAGCCCCATGTTGGGCTCTGTGCTCAGAGCAGACTCTGCTTGGGATTCTTTCCCTCTTCCTCTCCCTCCTCCTCTGCCCCCTCCCAAATAAATAAACAAACAAACTTTCTTAAAAAAAATAAGGAAACAGTATTTTTGAACAGCATTAGGCCAGATTCTTTCCCTCTTCCTCTCCCTCCCCCTCTACCCCTCCCCAATAAATAAATAAATAAATAAAATCTTTTTTTAAAAAAAAATAAGGAAACAGTATTTTTGAACAACATTAGACCAAGTGGACTTAACAGATACATACATATACAAAAACAGCAGAATACACATTCTTTTCAAGTGCACATGAAACATTCTCCAAGATAGATCACATGTTAGGCCACAAGTGTCAGTAAATTTAAAAAGTTTGAAACCATACTGTGCATCTCTTCTAACCTCAAGTGTGAAACTAGAAATCAATCACAAGGAAAAATACAAACACATGGAAGCTAAACAGTATGCTATTAAACAACCAATGAGTCAATGAGGAAACCAAAGAAGAAATCAAAAAATACATGGAGAAAAATGAAAATGGAAACAGAACAGTCCAAAATCTTTTGGACACAGTGAAAGAAGTCCTAAGAAATTTATAATAATAAACAGGCCTGCCTCAAGAAACAAAAAAAACCTCAAACAACCTAACCTTACACCTTAAGGAATAGAAAAAGAACAAAGCCCAATGTTAGAAGGAAATAATAAAAATCAGAGGAGAAATATATATATAAAAGAGCAGTAAAACCAAAAGCTGGTTTTTTGAAAAGATAAAATAGATAAACCCTTAGCCAGACTCATCAAGAAAAAAAGAGGACCCAAGTTAATAAAATAAAAAATGATGGAAGTAACAACACCACAGAAATGCAAAGGATTACAAGATACTATGAAAAATTATATGCCAACTAATTGGACACCCTAAAAGAAATGGATAAATTCCTAGAAACATATAACCTTCCAAAACTGAATGAGGAAGAAACAGAAAATCTAAACAGACCCAATTACTTGTAATGAAATTGAATCAGTAATCAAAACAGTTTCAACAAAGGCCAGGACCAGAATAATTCACAGGTGTATTCCACCAAACATGTAAAGAATTAATACCTATTAAACGATTCCAAAAAGAAGAGGAAGGAAAGCATCCCATACATTCTGAGGAGGACAGCATTACCCTGGTACCAACACCAAACAAAGACACTACAAAAATTAGAAAACTTCAGGCCAATATCCCTAATGAACATAGGTGCAAAAATCCTCCTCAGAACATTAGAAAAGAATCATTCATGACAACCACATGGGATTTATTCCAGGGATGCAAGGATGGCTCAATATCCACAAATCAATCAATGTAATATACAACATTAAACTGAAGAATAAAAATCATATAATCATCTCAATAGATGCAGAAAAAGCATCTGACAAAATTTAACATCCATTCATAAAAAAAAATTCAACAAATTGGTTTAGAGGGAACATACCTCAACATAATAAATTTCATATATGAAAAACTTCAGCTAACATCATACTCAGTGGTGAAAAACTGAAAACTTTTCCTCTAAAATCAGGAACAAAACAAGGATTTCCACTCTTGCCACTATAGAAGTGGAAGTTTTAGACATAGCAATCAGAGAAGAAATAGAAAAGGCATTCAGATTTGTAAGGAAGAAGTAAAAATGTCACTGTTGGCAAACGACATGACATTATACATAGAAAATCCTAAAGAATTCACCAGAAAAACTACTGGAATAAATGAATTCAGTAAAATCTCAGGATACAAAACCAATATAAGGAAATCTGTTGTGTTTGTATACACTAATAACAAAGTAGCAGAAAGCGAAATTAAGAAAACAATTCCATTTTCAATTGCACCTAGAAGAATAAAATACTGAGGAATAAACTGAAACCAGGAGGTAAAAGACCTGGACTCTGAAAATGATAAAACACTGTTGGAAGAAATTGAAGATGACACAAATGAAAAGATATTTCACACTCATGGACTGGAAAAATTAATATTGTTAAAATGCCCATATTACCCAGGGTGATCTACATATTTAGTGCAATCCTTATCAAAATACCAACAATATTTTTCACAAAACAGTAAGAAAAAAATCCTAAAATTTGTGTGGAAACACAAAAGACCCCAAAATGCCAAAGCAGTCTTTAGAAAGAACAAAGCCGGAGGTATCACAATCCCAGATTTCAAGTATACTAAAAAGCTGTAGTAATCAAAACATAATGGTATTGGCCAAAAAATAGACACATAGATCAATGCAACAGAATAGGAATCCCAGAAATAAACCCCCACTTATATAGTCAATCTGTGACAAAGGAGGCAAGAATATACAATGGGGAGAAGACAGTCTTCAATAAACAGTGCTGAGAAAATTGGACAGCTACATGAAAAAGAATGAAACTGGACCACTTTCTAACATCATACACAAAACTAAATTCAAAATGGGTTAAAGCCTTAAATGTGAGACCTGAAACCATAAAACTCCTCAAAGAAAACATAGACAGTAGGAAGCTATAAAGATGGTGGTGGAGTAGGAGGATCCTAAGTTCTCCTCATCCTGTGGATACAACTAGATAACATTCCCATCAGCATAAATAACTGAGAAGATGACCTGAAGACTGGCAGAAGAAACTCCACTAAAGGTAGAGAAGAGACCACATTGAAGAAGGTAGGACAAGCAGAGACACAGTTTGGGAGTGAAATGGACTGTGGCCGTCTGCAATTGGGAGAGAGCCAGGGGCGTGAAGAAACAGACTATCACACTGGGGGGTCCATATGGGAAGACAAATCCCCATATTGGCGTTGAAGGCAAAAGGAGCCAAATCTCATGAGTTCTTACAACTAGCCTGAAATTTTAAAAATCAGTAAGGTCTATTCCAGGAGAGTCTGGAGAGCATTAGGAAGCTGAGTCCCAGCCCTGAAAGAGGAAGCAGGGTAAATAGCCCATGGAGATATAACAGTTTGAAAAAACACCTGGGGCACACAGGAGGGAAAGTTATTTACTCATCTTGGAGCATGGCCCAGAGAGTCAGGGATCATAGGGAGACCCCTCCAGGAACAAAGGAGCTGGCAGCCACCACTTACTTCCCCTGCCCCCCAGCATAAACACACAGCCACCTACAGGAAACAGCACAGCACCTACACTCACTACCTAACTTGCTTCCACCAAGCCCTGTCTGCCCCCTGCCAATGCCCCACATTTCAGCAGATCCACCCTTCCCAGTCACACTTGCCTCAGTACTGGTGCTGCAGGTCCCCTCCTTAGAAGACTGGTGCAAACTCTGCCAATACCACCTCTCCTGACCCACGTTTTGTGGGGCCTCAGTAACAGTGGTGGCAGTTCTCGTTTCAAAAGCAGACCAGCTCACATCTTGTTAAATGTGCCCCACTTGGCTGGGGATGAAAAACTGCCCACAACAGGCAAAAAGAGCCTCTGCAGATGACTAGACTGAAGGGAGAAAAAAAAAAAAAAAAAAACAGGACACAACAGCAAGGCACACGCAACACACAAAGAAGACATTTCCTGAAGCACCAAGTCCTGGGCAACAGAGGACACTACACTGCAGGGCACTGTAGGACTTCTTCATAAAGGCCATTACCTTCAAGAGCAGGAGATTTAGCTGGCTTTCCTAACACACAGAAACAGAGAGTTAGACAAAATAAGGAAATAGGGAAACAGAGGAATGTGTCCCAAGGGAAAGAATGGGACAAAACCATAATAGGAGACCTGAGCAAAATTACTTGTATCTACAAGTAATATGCCTGATAGAGAATTTAAACTAGTGATCATAAAGATACTCTCACTGGACTCCAGAAAAGAGTGGAGGATATCAGTGAGACCATTAATAAAGAGACAAAAAAGAAAAAAAAAACACAACCAGAGATGAAGAACACAATAAATGAAATTTAAAATACACTTGATGGAATAAACAGCAGGCTAGAGGAAGCAGAGAAACAAATTATGACCTGGAAGACAGTATAATGGAAACTAATCAAGCTGAGCAAGTGAGAAAAAAAAATTATGCAAAATGAGAATAGATTTAGGGAATTCAATGACTCCATCAAGTATAATAAAATTCACATTATAGGTATCTCAGAAGAAGAAGAGAGAAAAGGGGGCATAAAGTTTATTTGAAGAAATAATAGCTGAAAACTTCCCTAATCTGGGGAGGGAAACAGATATTCAGATCCGGGAGGCACAGAGGTCCCCTAACAAAATCAACCCAAAGAGGTCCACACCAAGACACATAGTAATTAAAATGCCAAAAAATAGTGATAAAAAATTTTTGAAGTAGCAAGAAGAAAGTCTGTTACATACAAAGAAACTTCATAAGGCTATCAGCAGATTTTTTAACAGACACTTTGTAGGCCAGAAGGGAGTGGCATGATATGTTCAAAGTGCTGAAAGTGAAAAATCTGCAGCAAAAAATACTCTATCCAGCAAGGCTATCATTCAGAATAGAAGGAGAGATAAAGAGTTTCCCAGACAAACAAAAACTAAAGGAATTCATGAGCACTAAACCAACCGTACAAGAAATGTTAAAGGGACTCTGAGTGGAAAGGAAGGACCATAAGTAAGAGTAAGAAAAGTAGGAAGCACAAAAGCAGTAAAAATAGGTGTATCTGTAAAAATCAGTCAAAAGATTCAGAAAAGGATGTAAAATATGACACTATATATGTAAAATGGGGGGGGAGTAAAGAATGGGTTCAAACTTAAGCAACCATCAACTTAATATAGACTGCTGTATGCAGATATTATATACAACTCTGATGGTAACCACAAATCAAAAAACCAGTAATAGCTGGGGCACCTGGGTGGCTCAGTTGGTTAAGCGGCTGCCTTTGGCTCAGGTCATGATCTCAGTGTCTTGGGATCGAGCCCCACATATGGCTCTCTGCTCAGCAGGGAGTCTGCTTCTCCCTCTTATTCTCTCTCAGTGCTTTCCCTCTCTTTCTCTCTCATGTAAATAAAATCTTAAAAAAAAGCCCAATAATAGATATGCAAAGAATAAAGAAAAGGGAATCCAAATGTCACCAAAGAAAGCGAACAAACCGTGAGAGCAAGAAAAGGATCAAAGAAAAACTAGAAAAAACACCACAAAACAAATAATAAAATGGCAAAAAAAACATATCTATGAATGATTACTTTGAATGTAAATAGACTGAATGTTCCAATCAAAAGACATAGGGTGACAGGGTGAATTAAAAAATGAAACCCATCTATATGCTGCCTACAAGAGACTCATTGCAGACCCAAAGACATCTGCAGATTGAAAGTGAGGGGTTATCATGCAAATTGATGTCAAAAGAAAGCCAGGGATCAATACCCATATTAGAAAAAATAGACCGTAAAACAAAGATTATAACAAGAGATAAAGAAAGACCCTATATAATAATAAAGAAGACAACCCAACAAGAACATATAAAAATTGTAAATATTTATGCACCCAACATGGGAGCACCCAAATACATAAAACATTTAATAATGAGCATAAAGGAAGCAATCAATAGTAATACAATATAGTTGGGGACTTTAACATCCCACTTACATCAATGGACAGATCATCCAAACAGAAAATCAACAAGGAAACAATGGCTTTGAATGACACACTGGACCAGATGGATTTAACTGATATATTCAGAACATTCCATCCTAAAACAGCATAATCCACATTCTTTTCAAGTGTACATGGAACATTCTCCAGAATAGATCATATATTAGGCCACAAAACAAGTCTCAACAAATTCAAGAAGATTGAAAGAGCACAAATACATGGAGGTTAAATAACATGCTACTAAATGATGAATCGGTCGACCAAGAAATCAAGAAGAAATAAAAAACCACATGGAACAAAAACCACAGTGGTACAAAATCTTTCAAATGCTACAAAAGCGGTTCTAAGAGGGCGATTTATAGCAATATAGGCCTACTCAAAAGGATGAAAAATCTTAAATAACCTAAACTTACACCTAAAGGACCTAGAAAAAGAAGAACAAACAAAACCCAAAACCAGCAGAAAAAAAAATGAAGATTAAAGCAGAGATAAATGATACAGAAACTAAAAACTAACAAGCAAACAAACAAAAAAATAGAACAGATGAATGAAATCAGGAACTGATGTTTTTGAAAAGATGAACAAAATTAATAAACCTCTAACCAGCCTCATCAAAAGAGAGAAAGAGAGACAGGGAGAGAAAGGACTCAAATAAACAAAATCATAAACGAGAGAGGAGAAATAACAACAGACACCACAGAAACACAAAGGACTATAAGAGAATATTATAAAAACTTATGCCAACAAATTGGACAACCTAGAAGAAATGGATAAATTCCTAGAAACATTTAACCTATCAAAACTGAAGCAGGAAGAAATAGAAAATTTGAACAGACTGATTACTAGCAATAAAATTGATTCAGTAATCAAAAAACTTCCAACAAACCAAAGCCCAGGACTGGACAGCTTCACAGGCAAATTCTACCAAACACTTAAAGAAGAGTTAATGCCTATTCTTCTCAAACTATTCCAAAAAATAAAAGAGGATGGAAAATTTCCAAATTCATGCTGTGAGGCTAGCATTACCCTAATACCAAAACCAGATAAAGACACCACAGAAAAAGAGAACTGCAGGCCAGTATCTCTGATGAACATAAATGCACAACAAAATACTAGCAAACTGAATCCAACAACACATGAAAAAAATCATTCACCACAATCAAGTGGGATTTATTCCTGAGATACAGGGATAGTTCAATATTTGCAAATCAATCGGTGTGATACACTGCATCAATAAGAGAAAGGATAAAAACCATATGATCATTTCAATAGATGGAGAAAAGCATTTGACTAAAGTACAACATACAGTCATGATAAAAACCCTCAACAAAGTAGATCTGGAGAGAACATACCTCAACACAATAAAAGCCTTATGTGAAAAACCCACAACAAATATCATACTCAATGGAGAAAAACAGCTTTTTGCCTAAGGTCAGGAACAAGACAAGGATGTTTACTTTCACCACTTTTATTCAACATAGTACTGGAATCCTAGCCACAGCAATCAGATAACAAAAGGAAATAAAATGCATCCAAATTGGTAACAAAGAAGTAAAACTTTCATTATTTGCAGATGGCATGATATAGTAGAGAGAGAACCCTAAAGACTCCACCAAAAAACTATAGAGAGCTGATAAATGAATTCAGTAAAGTCATAGGATACAAAATCAATATACAGAAATCTCTTGCATTTCTATACACCGATAATGAAGCAGCAGAAAGAGAAATTAGGAAAAGAATCCCACTTACAATTGCACCAGAAAGAATATAATACCTAGGAATAAATTTAACCAAAGAGATGAAAGACCTGTTCTTTGAAAACTATAAAACATTGGTGAAAGAAATTGAAGACAACATGAAGAAAAGGAAAGATATTCCATGCTCATGGGTTAGAAGAGCAAATATTGTTAAAATAGCTATACTACACAAAACAATCTACAGACTTAATACAATCCCTATCAAAATATCCACAGCATTTTTCACAGAAATAAGACAATCCTAAAATTTGTATGGAACCACAAATGACCCTGAATAGCTGAAGCAGTCTTGAGAAAGAAAAATAAAACTGGAGTCATTACAATTCCAGACTTCAAGTTATATTACAAAGCTGTAATAATCAAAACAATATGCTTCTGGCACAAAAATAGGCACATGGATCAATGGAACAGAATAGAATACCCAGAAATAAACCCACAAATATATGGTCAGTTAATCTTCAACAAAGTAGGTAAGAATATCCAATGGGAAAAAGACAGTCTGTTCAACAAATAGTGTTGGGGAAACTGGACAGCAACATGCAAAAGAATGAAACTTTCTTAGACTATATACAAAAATAAACTCAAAATGGATTAAAGACCTAAATAAGGAGACCTGAAAACATAAAAATCCTAGTAGACAGCACAGGCAGTAATTTTTCTGACATCAGCCATAACAACTGTTTTCTAGGTATGTCTCCTGAGGCAAGGGAAACAAAAGCAAAAATAAACTATTGGCTCTTCATCAAAATAAAAATCTTCTGCACAGAAAGGAAACGATCAATAAAACTAAAAGGCAGCCTATGGAATAGGAGAACATATTTGCAAATGACACATCTGATAAAGGGTTAGTATCCAAAATATGTAAAGATATATAAAATATATAAAGAACTCAGCAACTCAACACCCAAAAACAAATGCTCTAATTAAAAAATGGGCAGAAGACATGAACAGACATTTCTCCAAAGAAGACATACAGATGGCCAACAGACACATGAAAACATGCTCATAATCACTTATCATCAGGGAAATGCAAATCAAAATGACAATGAGATACTGCCTCACAACTGTCAGAACGGCTAAAATCAAAAACTCAAGAAACAAGTGTTGGTGAGGACATGGAGAAATAAGAACCCTTGTGCACTGTTGGTGGGAAAGCAAACTGGTACATCCACTGTGAAAAACAATATGGAGGATCCTCAAAAAATTAAAAATAGAAATACCCTATTATCCAATAATTCCACTACTGGATATTTATGCAAAGAAAATGTAAACACTATATGCATCCCCATGTTTACTGCAACTTTACTTACAATAGCCAAATTATGGAAAGAACTTAAGTGTCTTGCCATTTGGGACAACATAGATGGGCCTAGAGAGTATTATGCTAAGTGAAATAAGTCAGAGAAAGACAAATACCATATAATTTCACTTATATGTGGAATCTAAAAAATAAACAAAAACAGAATCACAAACAGAGAACTGATGGTTGCCAAAGGGGAGGGGGCTTGGGGGAATGGGAAAAATAGTTGAAGGGGATTAAGAGGTACAAACTTCTAGTTATAAAATACATAATCATGAGGTTGAATGGTACAGCAAGGGAAACATAGTCAATAATATTGGAATGACTTTATATAGTGACAGATGGTAGATACACAACATGCTGAGCTTTTCATAATCTACATAATTATGGAATCACTATGTTGTTCACCTGAACCTTATATCAACTATACTTCAATTAAAAATAAAAATAATTAAAATAAAAAATAAAAGTTTGCTATATTGTCAAAAAAGATAAAACAGCCCAAGATTAAGATGTAGTTAAAAGTTATTCCAGATTATTAGTGCTTCCCAAGGTAGAAGCAAACATATTTCCTTTTAGAGGAATGAACTTTAAACCCAGTTCACAAAGAGCTCCCAAAGACGAAATTCCAAAAAAGCTAAAAATCAGAAATCGGGAAACACATGAGAAGCAAGGCACTTTGAGCAAAGATCAACAGAATAATAAACTGTAATTTCATCCTACAAATGCTATATATTAGCAACTGATCAGTCCTGGAATATAAAATATGTTTAAATATGTCAAAATAAAAATTTTAAAAGGCTTTTGAAAGGATGATTTTTAAAAAGTAGCTATCAAGGGGCACCTGGGGGGCTCAGTTGACTAAATGTCAGCTCAGGTCATGATCTCAGGGTCGTGAGGCCAAATTACAAGTTGGGCTCTGTGCTCAGCATGGAGTCTGCTTAAGATTCTCTCTCCCTCTCCCTCTGCCCCTCCCCCATGCTCACTCGCTCTCTCTCTCTAAATCATTTTTTAAAAAGTAGCTATCAAAGTTGAACAAGTCAGTGTAAAAGAGAACCAAACAGAACTTCTAGAAATGAAAAAAGAAAAAGTAGTCATTAAAAAACTCAATGGATTAGACACAACTAAAGGAAGAATTTGTGAACTAGAAGTTGGCACTGAAGAAATTACCCAGAAGGCAATTTAGAGAGACAACAGTGCCTAAAATAAGAAAGAGAATTAAAAGAGAGAGATTTTCTAAGAAAATCCAACATATAGCTAATTGGAATCCTAGCAGGAGAAGATAAGGAAAATGAAGAATAGGCAATATTTAAAGATATAATGAATGGGAATTTTCTAGAATTGGTGAATAATATGAATTCTCAGATTAAGGAAGCTTACAGACTCCCAAAGAGGATAAATAAATCTATACCTACACACTTTATAATGAAACCTAAGAATACTAAAGACAAAGAAATGATTAAAAGCAGAGAGAAAAGATAGATTACCTGTAAAGTAACAGCAGAGTGAAAGCTATCTTTCATCAGAAACAACAATAGCCAAAAGATATTGAAATGAAATCTTCAAAATTCAGAAAAAAATTGTCAAGTTGTAAGTTACCCAGAAAAAAAAGAAAAAAGCTGTTTTTAAAAAATGAGACTGAACTATAGGAAACTAACTGAGGTTTGCTGGAGGGGAGGTGTGTGGAGGGATGAGGTAACTGGGTGATGGGCATTAAGGAGGGCACTTGATATAATGAGCACTGGGTGTTATATGAAACTGATGAATCACTAAATTCTGCATCTGAAACTAATAATACACTATATGGTAATTAATTTGAATTTAAATTTAAACATTTTTAAAAATAAGAAAATGAAAACATTTTAAGCAAACATAAATTGAGAGAGTTTACTTCTAACAGACCCTCACTAAAAAGTATCTCTAAAGGATGTATTCCAGGAACAAGAAAAATGAACCCAAGAGAAAGATCTGAAATGCAACAAAAAATGATGAGTAGGGGCGCCTGGGTGGCTCAGTCGTTAAGCATCTGCCTTCGGCTCAGGTCATGATCCTGGCGTCCTGGGATCAAGCCCCACATCAGGCTCCCTGCTCCGCGGGAAGCCTGCTTCTCCCTCTCCCACTCCTCCTGCTTGTGTTCCTGCTCTCTCTCTCTCTCTCTCTCTCTCTCTCAAATAAATAAATAAAATCTTAAAAAAAAAATGAGCAAAGGTCACATGGTGGGTAGAATAAAGAGCTCAGAAATAAAACCATGCCTATATAGTCAATTAATGTATGACAAAGGAGGCAAGAATATACAACAGGGAAAAGATAGTCTCATCAACAAATGGTGTTGGGGAAACTGGACAGCAACATGCAAAAGAATGAAGCTGGACGACTTTCTTACACCATACACAAAAATAAACTTAAAATGGATTAAAGGCCTAAATGTAAGACCCGAAACCATAAAAATCTTAGAAGAGAACATAAGCAGTAATTTCTTTGACATTGGCCATAGCAGCATTTTTCTAGATATGGCTCCTAAGATATGGGAAATAAAAATAAACTGGGGGAACTACATCAAAATAAAAAGCATGAGAAAAAAAAAGATCAAAAGCCCAAAAAGGCAACATACTGAATGGGAGAAGATATTTGAAAATGATATATCTGATAAGGGGTTAATATACAAACTATATAAAGAACTTATACAAGTCAACACCAAAAAAATCAAATAATCCAATTAAAAATGGGCAGAGGACCTGAATAGAACATTTTTCCAAAGATGACATATAGATGGCCTACAGACACATGATAAAATGCTCAACATCAGTAACCATCAGGGAAATGTAAATCAAAACCACAATGAGATATCACCTTACACCAGTTAGAATGGCTAAAATCAAAGAAAAGAAACAACAACTTTTGGTGTTGGGAAAGAGAAAGGGAACCCTTGTGCACTGTTGGTGGGAATATAAATTGGTGCAGCCACTGTGGAAAACAGTATGGAGTTTCCTCAAAAAAATCAAAAATAGGAGGGGGGTAGGGGGATGGGTTAGCCCAGTGATGGGTATTAAGGAGGGCACGTATTGAATGGAGCACTGGGTGTTATATGCAAACAACGAATCATGGAACACTGCATCAAAAACTAATGATGTAATGTATGGTGACTAACATAACATAATGAAAGAAAATTAAAAATAGGAATACCCTACCATCCAATAATTCCACTACTATGTATTTATCCAAAGAAAACAAAAACACTAATTTGAAGATCTGTGCACCCCAGTGTTTCTTGCAGCATTATTTGTAATAGTCAAGATATGGAACCCAAGTGCCCATTGATAGATGAATGGATAAAGAAGTTGTGTGTGTGTGTGTGTGTGTGTGTACATATATATATATGAATATTAGCCATGCAAAAGAATGAGATCTTGCCATCTATGATAGTGTGGATGGGCCTAGAGGGTATTAGGCTAAGTGCAATAAGTCAGACTGAGAAAGCCAAATATCATATGATTTCACTTATGTGGAATGTAAAAAAAACATAACAAATGAATAAACAAAAAGCAGAATCATACCTATAAATACAGCAAACAAACTCATGGTTGCCAGAAGGAAGGTGTAGAGGATAGGCAAAATGGACAAAAGAGAATGGGAGGTACCGGTTTCCAATTATGGAATGAATAAATCATGGGAATAAAATGTACAGTATAGGAAATATAGTCAGTGATATGGTAATAGCGCTGTTACTGAAACTAGTGTAATGTGTGAAGTATACTCAAAAAAATTTTTTAATAAAATGAAATAAAAACCTATATCTACAATTAAAAAGATCACCATGGGGGGTAGATTGAAGCAATAATTAAATGAATATAAAACAATCAAAATAATGTCTAATTTGTTTATTTAAAAAAATAAGATAGGATACCAGACAATTATAGCATTTAAGTCAGGAAGAGTATGATTAGAGTCAAAGTATGCTCAGGTCCTGTATTATTTAGTAACAGGCTTAAGTGCAATAAGTCAGACTGAGAAAGCCTGGATCATTTCTATTAAGTTAAATACACATGATAAATCTTTTAGGGTGGCCACTAAAATAATAAAACAGAGTGTACAACCTCCCTACTAGCAATGAGAAAAAATGAAATGAGAGAAAATAGAAACCTTAAACCAAAAGAAAGCAAGGATGGAAGCGTGGATAAAAAACCAGAAAAGCAAATAGAAAGTTGAAAATAAGTTGGTAGACGTGAATCCAGGTATATTGATGAACCCACTCAATATAAATTGACTTTATCCATTTAAAAGATAAAGATTGTCAGACTAGATAGCCCAACAACATCTTGCTATATGCTATTTACAAGAGACAGTCTTAATTTATGAGGACAAAGAATGCTTTAAAGAATGGAAATAATGGGGCGCCTGGGTGGCTCAGTTGGTTAAATGACTGCCTTCGGCTCAGATCATGGTCCCGGGGTCCTGGGATCGAGTCCCGCATTGGGCTCCCTGCTCAGCGGAGAGCCTGCTTCTCCCTCTGACTCTCTCCCCTCTCATGCTGTCTCTCTCTCTCTCTCTCTCTCTCTCTCTCTCTCTCTCTAATAAATAAATAAATAAAATCTTAAAAAAAAAAAAGAATGGAAATAATTAGGGGTACCTGCATAGCTCAGTCAGTTAAGCATTTGACTCTTGAGCTCAGGGTGGTGAGTTCAAACCCCACATTAGAGTGGTTTAAAGAACAGAAATAATTACATACACTAGAGGAATACTAATTAAAAGAAAGCTGGGGTAACTATTTTAATATCTGACAAAACAGACTTTAAAGCAAAAAGCATTACTATAGGAAGTCTCTACATATTGAGGAGACTAAAGCTACTAGGAAAATACGGACATTTTAAACCTAAATGTATTTTTTTGTGCATCACTATATAAAAATGAATCAGAATTACAAGGATATGATAAATTGTCATCACAGTGTTAGATTTTTAACATATATCTGTTAATAAACACATTAAGAAAAAGGTTCATAAGGATAGAGAAGATTTGGAGAATACAATTAACCAGCCACACCAAAACTAGAGCATTCTTTTCTTTTTTTTTTAAGATTTTATTTATTTATTTGACAGAGAGAGAGACAGCGAGAGAGGGAACACAAGCAGGAGGAGTGGGAGAGGAAGAAGCAGGCTTCCCGCGGAGCAGGGAGCCTGATGCGGGGCTCAGTCCCAGGACGCTGGGATCATGACCTGAGCCGAAGGCAGACGCTTAATGACTGAGCCACCCAGGCGCCCCTATTTTCAACTGCATATGGAACACTTACAAAATTTGACTATGTCCATAAAGTGTGTCTTAACAAATTGTTATACAGACCAAATTCTCTGGCCATGATACAAAAAAAAAAAAAAATTCTAACAAAGCCTCTCTGTATGTTTGGAAAACACAAATGTAATAACTCAGGAATCACTCATACTGGAAAGAGTATTTTATGTACTCTAATTCTCTGAAGGATGGTTCCATTAATATAGTATAATATATATAGTAACTGTTTGCTAGAACATCCCAGTTTCTCTACCATTCAGAGTAATTGAGTTTATTCTGTTTTGATACTTCAGAAGTTTCTGAATACTATTTCATTGTTTTCTAAAAATAATCTCTCCAAAAGCACTTTGGGATGCTAAATTCAAAAACAAGTGAAAGATTTACAAAATAATCCTGAGGAAATTTTCTAAATAGCATCCTATTTCAAAATCATGCCTATTACTTTATAACAAGTTAAACTAATGATGAACAATTTACAGAACTATAGAAACATGAAAGAAACAATTTCATGGAAGAATAAAATTTCAGCAATAGAAAAATTTCATGTAGCTAGCTGAAATTAGCCTAATAAAGAGCAAAAGAGAAAAACCAGGAGTCTTGAGAAAGAAATTATCTTTAAATACTTAGCAACAATGAGTGTAATTACTATTTAACTGTAGGGATATTTGAGTGGATCTGTTAAATTTGGGGGGTTGAGTATTTTTAAAAATAAAGTAGGGGATAGAAATAGAAGAGGTCCTCAAATCTTTTATTTTAAAATGTCATGAATTTGAAATAAATGATATAAGCTTACAAAATAGAGATAACTATGTTTTATCTTATTTCCATACTCAGAGACTCAAATAAACAATAATAGGACTAATAAGGAGATTTGGTAAGATGATTCTATTTAAGAAGAAAATCTGTAAGGCAGCAGCTTTTCTTTTTACTAGCAATAATCAGCTGGTAACACACGCATGCACACACACACGTTTACTGAAACTTTAATACAAATAAGAAAAAGGTGGCTTATAACCTGACTATATATCTAGAGAGGAATGTTCGAATAAGATATAAGTCTCATAATATATTATGCAAATTTTTAAATGAGTTATATCAATATGTACTGGCATAAAAAGATACTCATATGTTTGAGTGAGACATGTATCATACAGAGTCATGTTTAGAAACTGAAAAGATAATAGAAAAGATCAATGAAACTAAGAGCTGGATTTTTTTAAGAGATAAACAGAATTGACAGAACTTTAGCTAGACTCACAGAGAGAGAACTCAAAATCAGAAAAGAAAGAGGAGACATTATAATTGGTACTACAGAAATACAAAGGATCATAAGAGACTACTATGAATAATTATACACCAACAATTGTACAACCTAGAAGAAATTGATAAATTCCTGGAAATATGCAACCTACCAAGACTAGATCATGAAGAAATAGAAAATCTGACCAAATGACTGTTAGTAAGGAGACTGAATCAGTAACCAAAAAGTCCCCAACAAACAAAAGCCCAGGACCAGATGGCTTCACTGGTGAATTCTATCAAACATTTAAAAAAAAATTAATACCAATCCTTCTCAGACTCTTCCCAAAAATAGAAGAGGTGGGAACACTTCCAGACTCATTTTACAAAACTAGTGTTACTCCAGTGCTAAAACCAGACAAGGACACCATAAGAAAATTGCAGCAATATCCCTAATGAACATAGGTACAAATGTCCTCAACAAAATATTAACAAAGTGAATTCAACAATACATTAAAAGAATCATACACCATGATCAAGTGGGATTTATTCCAAGGATGCAAGAATGGTTTCACATCCACAAATCAATCAGTGTGATATGCCACATTAGTAAAATGAAGGATAAAAATTATATGATCATCTCAATAGATGTAGAAAAAGCATTTGACAAAATTCCACATCCATTCATGATAAAAATTCTCAACAGAGTGGGTACAGAGAGGACACATCTCTACATAATAAAAGTTTTATATGACAAGCCCACATACCCAATGGTGAGAAGCCGGAAGCTTTTTCTCTAAGATAAGGAACAAGACAAGGATGCCCACCCTCAGAAAGAAATTAAGAAAACAATCCCATGTACAACCACATCAAAAAGAATAAAATACCAAGGAATAAACTTAACCAAGGAGGTGAAAGACCTTTACACTTAAAACTATAAGACATTGCTGAAAGAAATTGAAGATCACAAATGGTAAGATATTCTGTGTTCATGGATTAGAATAATTAATATTGTTAAAATGTCCATACTACCCAAAGCAATCTACAGATTCAGTGCAATCCCTATTGAGATTCCAGTGGCAGTTTTCACAGAATTAGGGGAGTGGGGGAAATTGGCTTCCACTTATGAAATAAGAAATGGGAATAAAAGACACAGCATAAGGAATATAGTAAATGTTGTAATGGAGATGTATCAAGACAAATGGTAGCTACATTTGTGGTGAACATAGCATAGTAAATAAACTTGTTGAATCACTATTTTGTACACCTGAAACTATTGTAACATTTTGTGTCAGTTATATGCAAATGAAAATAAATAGATAAAAATAAAGACACATTGTCCAGAAAAAAAAGAAAATAGAACAAATGATCCTAAAATTTGTATGGAACGACACAAGACCTCAAAAAGCCAAAACAATCCTGACAAAGAATAAGCTGGAGGCACCATGCTCCCTGACTTCAAACTGTATTACAAAGCTCCAGAGTCAAAATAGTATGGTATTGGCATAAAAACAGACACATGTGTTAATGGAACAGAATAGAGAGCCTGGAAATAAAGCCACACATATATGGCCAATTAATTCATGACAAAGGAGCCAAGAATATACAGTTTCTTCAATAAATGGCATTGGGAAAAGTGGACAGCCATATGCAAAAGAATGAAAGTGGACCTCTATTTTACAACATACACAAACACTAACTCAAAATGGGTCTTGAGACTTGAACATAAGACCTGAAACCATAAAACTCCTACAAGAAAACATAGGCACTAATCTCCTTGACATTGGCCTCAGGGATGATTTTTTTTTGATTTGATACAAAAAGCAAAGGTAACACAAACAAAAATAAGTGGGACTACATCAAAATAAAAAGCTTCTGCACAGCAAAGGAAACCATCCATAAAATGAAAAGGTAACCTACCAAATGGGGGGAAATGTTTGCTAGGGGTTAATATCCAAATATATAAAGCACTCATGGAACTGAATAGCAAAAAAAAGGGGGGGGTGCAAATACATCTAATTTAAAAATGCACAGAAGATCTGAATAGACGCTTTTCCCAAGAAGACACTCAGATGGCTAACAGACACATGAAAAGGTGCACAACATCAGTAATCGTCAGAGAAAGGCAAACCAAAACCACAATAAGATACTACCTAACACCAGTCAGAATGGCTAGTGTCAGAATGACAAGAAATAACAAATATTGGCAAGGATGTGGAGAAAAGGGAACCTTCATGCACTGTTGCTAAGAATGTAAATTGGTGCAGCCAGTGTGGAAAACAATATGGGGGTTCTTTAAAAAATTAAAAATGAAAATACCATATGATCCACTGATTCTACTTCTGGTTATTTGTCTAAAGAAGAAAATGAAAATGCTAACTTGAAAGCTATGTGCGTCCCTATGTTCACTGCAGCATTATTTACAACAGCCAAGATATGAAGACAACTTAAGTGTCTATCAACGGATGAATGGATAAAGAAGATATGGCATATGTATATTTATACAGTGGAGTATTATTTGATCGTAAAGAAAGAATAAAATCTTGCCGTTTACAACAATGTAGATGGACTTTGAGGACACTATGCTAAGTGAAATATGATATGATCTTACTTATATATTGAATCTTTATTTAAAAAAAAAAAGCTCACAGGTACAGAGAAGAGAGTGGTGGTCACCAGAGGTAAGGGGTTGGGGGTTGGGCAGAGTGGGTAAAGGCAGTCAAAAGGCACACCAAAAATGAATTATATCCATATATATTGACATAGATACTCATGATGTATGTTTGAATGGAAAAAAAGGTAGCAGAAAAATATATACATGGTAATCTCTTTCATTAAAGGAGAATGAGAAAGAGAGAGAACTCTGTGAGTGTGAACATGAAAAGATACATGTAAAACTATTAATAAAGGTTACTTCAGATATTCTATCTACTCAAATCTACGTTATACCAACATCAGTGCCTAAAGTAAAATATCCAATAAAAATTAAAAGCAAAAAAATAAACCCAAAGCATAACTAAAGTAGAAAAAAAAGTAAAGCAGAATTACATTTCCTCCAAAATTAGTAATGCAAAAGAAATAAGCAAACCATAAAAAGTCTCCTCCTGAATAATGCCAGATGCTAAAAATCAGAACGTTTTTAAGAAGAAAGCATTATAATGTTAGTATTGTGACAATTAAAAAATATTGGCAAAAACAGAAAAAAACAAGTGTTCTAGTAGGTAATGTCTTAAATCCAGTTTTAAAAAAAAAGAACAGAATGGACAAAATGCAAAAAAAAAAGTTAGTGAGCTAGAAAACAGACTCAGAGACCTAAGAAGTCCAATGCCAGCAGAAGGTTATAAATATGAAAAATCACAGGCAATGATACACCACAACAGAGCCGGCTGGAGAGTGGTTCTGACGCTGCCACTCCTCCCCTGACCCCCACCCCAAGCATTCTCCCAAGACACTTATCACTATCCTAAGCTGGTTATCTTTTTCTCTTAGCCAAGAGAAGGTTTCAGAAGTTTCCTTAACCTAGCACTTTGGGCAGCCTCTACCAAACTACCAAAATTGTGATTGCGACATAAGATACAAACAACTTGTCATTTCTTCAGTAGGAGAGGATCCAAGACAAGAATTCACAGCCTAAAAATAGAAAAAGCACACACGGTCTCTTCAAGTTCAAACAATCAAGAGGAACATTTAAATATAGGCTTATTAGATCCCTGACATTTAGAAATAAAGAATGATGGCCGTAAGCAACTAAAGAGAAGAGAAGGAGAACACTCGGGCCTTCACAGATGAGAAGAACTTGAGCTCAGTCTATCCAGGTGCAGAAAAGAATTCTTAAATCCACAGAACCTGCAGAAATTTCTTCAAAGAATTACCCAGTGCATATTTAACCGAATAAGCCACAACTACTGAAAAATAAAAAATAATGTAAGCAATGAGGGGATCATTGACATAAAGTTTAATTCTTTTGGAGGGTAGTCCTTAAAAATGAAGGAAAAAGGCATTTTAACCTATTTCAGAGTGTCAAGTCTATCAATCCTGAATGAGTTGTGGAGAGTAGATTAGCTGAATCCAACAGCAGATAACACTTCCCATTCGGAAATCCAAAAGTTGTTCTAACAGATAAAAATTTAGACCAATGAAATGATTAGACTGTGTTTTGCCTGTAAGTATTATGGGGTTATGCCATTGCATGCAAGAACAATTGATTTTAAAACATACCATTTTACAAGTACCACTCAAAAAAAGAAAAATCATTTAAATTACTAGTAACTTACTTTCTTTTTCCTTAGAATTTTTATTTCCTACTTTTGGAAAGTGTTCTTCTAGGCTGATTGAGACATAGAAGTGGCCACACTGTGAAGAGCTAGGACCCAAGGCACCCACGTGGAAACAGTGAGAACTCCTGTCTTCCACCTAGCTGACCACAACTATAGAATGTCATCAATTTGAAGACACTGATTTCAGTGTTGTTAAAATGGGGTGGTGGTGGTGGGGGAAGTATGCCCTAGAATTCATGAAACAGGACACATCAAATAAGTTACATTCCAGGTGGATTTAAGAGGAAAAGAGGTCCTTGGAACAGATAAATGTGATTCAGCATGACACATGCGTACACACACAAGACAGAAGTGTGCAAAAGACCCAGGGGAGGCACACAAGGCTTTCTAGTCGGGGCCCAGAGTATGCTTGGAGAAGGCAGAGTTGAAAAGAAGGAAAAATCCAGAATGGTGGAAAAGGGTTCAATTATGACAGGCTGGGTTACATGCCCCACTTCTGTGCTCCTGGGAGAGTCACAAACTCTCACAATACTGGTCTCACCAGTACCACCATCAGATGAGGGGAGGGCAGTGTCCCTCACATAGCAGGTGCTCAGTATACACTTGTGGAGTGAGCGAATGTGTGAGTGCAGGAGTACGTGTGAGTTGGGGTTGTCTGTGGCTGGAGATAACAGTGGCTCTCTTTCCCCCTCGTCACCCCAGAGAAGCTTGAGAGTGAGAAGCTGAACGTTGCTGAAGTCACCCAGTCAGAGATTGCTCAGAAGCAAAAGCTGCAGACTGTCCTGGAGAAGATCAATGAAACCCTGAAACTTCCTCCCAGGAGCATCAAGTGGAACGTGGACTGTGAGTTTTACAAAGAAGGATGGGGCTGTCGTCCCCTCCCTAGGGTTTCCCCAAGAGGCCATCCAGGAAGCTGGCAGGCCCACGGTGGGGGGTGCAAACCCATTTATCATTGAGCGAGATGTGCCTGTCCTTAGAGAACTTCTCTGTGCTGCTGGGAAAAGAACAAAGTCCGGTGTGCCCTCCTGTGAAGGGCTGATTGTAGCAAGTTCATGGGAGATGAGGAGGAGGAGGCTCCTCCTGACTGAGCTCCTCCTGAGCCCCAGCACAACCTTTTGAGAAAGTCTCCAACTCAGAGAGCCTTCAGGACGTGGGGATCCCTACGTTCAGGCAGCTGAGGAGCAAGGGTACAAGGACTTGGCTCTGTTCTTAAGCCCATGCCCTTCCTCTCAGCCCCATATTTTCCAGAAGGAGCAAAGATCTGGCTGAGATTGCAGGCCCTGGAACAGGATTTTCAAATTCAGGTTGCATGGCTAGTGTAGCTCCAGGGTCTGGGAAAGTGTAAACTGTCCATTCTTTTGCTTTGCTGCCTTAAGGGCCCGCCGGTCTACTGTGGACACGATGAGTCCCTACCAGAATCCGCATTAAATCAGCAAATCAGGTGAATCCAGTGGCAGCAACAGATTTCTCTGTTGTTTTCTTCTTTGTGATAGATGAAAAGAAGAATTCAGATTAATAGAATGATCTAGATTGTGTTCTCTGCTGTTACGTATCACAGGGTTAAGTACTAGACCGTACCATATCCAGTTTATACAACTTACAGTGGACACCTTCCCTCCCCACCAAAACCAAAAAACAAAACAAAACACGCCTTTCCAACTTGGGAAAGAAAAGAAAATCTTTACCCCTCAACTTAGAGACCCAGTAGCTGCCAGACACAACCTCTTCAGCGAGTTTCTAGCATCTGATATTGGAGGCGAGACACCAGGTGCCCCCTGCAGCATAATTACATCTTTGCGTGCACAGCACACAGTGCTTGGAACGGGGTATCTGCTGCCTGACAGAAACACCCAAGAGCAGGTGGAGGAGAGGCCAAGCCCTGGCCCTGGACGCTGCCCCAGGGTCTGGGAATGCTAATAGTGTTGGGGGGAGGGGAAGGGAGGGCACCTGATTACGTGTGCCGGAGCTGCATCTACATTTTGGAAATCCACAACAGTCGTGAGAATTAAAGTCTTCTGATGAAGACCGCTTCTTAGTTTCATTTCATCCTATTTCCTACCCCCTGAATATGGACCATCTCCATGTACCCCTCCAAACAAAACAAAACACCTTTTAACTTACCAGGGAATCCAGTTTGGGAAAGACTGAGATAGAAGAATGGGGCTTTTTTTTTTTTTTTTAAGATTTATTTGTGGGCACCTGGGTGGCTCAGTCAGTTAAGTATCTGCCTTTGGCTCAGGTCATGATCCTGGGGTCCTGGGATCGAGCCCCACATCAGGCTCCTTGCTCAGTGGGGAGTCCGCTTCTCCCTCTGTCTCTCCCCCCTCACTCATATTCTCTTTCACTCACTCTCTCTAATAAAAAAAAGATTTTTATTTATTTATTTGAGAGAGAGAGAGCGCAAGCGCACGCATGAGTGGGGGGAGAGGCAGAGGGAGAGAATCTCCAGCAGACTCAGTGCTGAGCTCAGAGCCCCACCCGGGCTCAGTCTCACAACCCTGAGATTATGACCTCAGCTGAAACCAAGAATCGGACACTAAAACTGATTGAGCCACCCAGGTGCCCCAGAAGAATGGAACTTTTTAAAGCCACTTCAGGACCATTGTCTTCAGTGGCTTTTAATGATTTGTTTGGTCGCATTTACCTTCATTTCTTATAGGAAAATGTGAAAATAATCCCCCGTATTATCACTCTCATCTAGCTGTTTCCATTTTTTGCCCACTACTGTCCACATCCATGCTTATTTTTACTTGATGAAGTCACATACACTCTGGTGTTTTACTTTCTCTTAATATTAGATCACACTTCCTATATTCCCAAGTAGTCTTTGTACTTACTTTTGCTTCTATTTCATGGGGGAGATAATCCCATAGTAAATTTAAACCCTATGTTGACGTTGATCCTATTAGGACATTGGTTCGCCTGTGGCTCCTATCAGATAGGGCCAAGTTGAATGTCTTAGGTTGTGTCTCTTTTTGCTTCTCTTAAATTATTCCTGTCAGATAGATTTCCAAAACTGAGATGAATTACTAGGTCAGAGGGATAATTATCTCAGTGGCTAGCTCCCTGTGATGCCTGTTTACAAGCAGCAGTAGCTTCTTCCATAAGGAATGTGGTGGGCCTAACTCCTAGGGAGAAGTTCCGTCCCTCCTGTTCTCCTAACTGGGTGTTTGACATTTTTTCATCTTTCCAGTCAGGATAAAGGTGTCAGGGACAGCTGTGAGTTACCAAGGTTCTTCACCTAGTGCTTTAGGGAAATCTTTTCTTTCTGTTCTATTCACAGCAATTTTCATTACTAAAATTTTATAAGGTGAAGATAAAAGAAATTTAAATATGAAGATCTAACATATTTATGGTGCTTTCTGTATGCTTTGTACTATTCTAAACAGTTTACATCTTTTGATCCTTATAATCCACACTCATCTAAGGTAAGAATTCTATTATGCCCGGGCACCTGGGTGGCTCAGTTGGTTGAGCGACTGCCTTCGGCTCAGGTCATGATCCCAGAGTCCCGGGATCAGGTCCCACATCGGGCTCCCTGCTCAGCAGGGAGTCTGCTTCTCTCTCTGACCCTACCCCCTCTGTGCTGTCTCTCTCTCTCTCTCTCTCTCTCTCAAATAAATAAATAAAAATAAAACTTAAAAAAGAATTCTATTATGCCCATTTTACAGATGGAAAAATAGAGGCCAAGAGAGGTTAAGAAACAATTTATGTAAGCTTCATGAGGTCAGGGATTTTTGTCTCTTCACTAGCAAATCCCCAAAATCTAGAAGAGTGACTGGCAATTACTAAGCACAGTAATATTTGCTAAAGGAGTATTGTCGTCCAAGGTCACACAGGTGGTTAAGTGATGGAGCCAGGAATGAGAGCCAGAGAGTCTGGTCCTGGAGCCTGTGCACTAAGCCTGCACATGGTGTTCCTCTAAGCTGCCCACCCAAAGACGGGAACTGTCACCTGGTGGTGTGCTCCATCAAGTTGTGCGTGTGTATGTAAGAAATAAATGTGTGTATACATACTTATGTAAATATATTTTTATAAAGATGAAATCAGTCTGTATATGTTTAGAAGATGTATATCTTGACAGATCATTAAATACTCTGTCACTTTTAACATTATGTAACAGGACATTGTATGGGTATATCATAAGCTATTTAATTAATGATGGATTTTTGAGATTGTTTTCCTTTTTTTTTTTTCACTCTTATCAATATAGCCTGATGAGTTCTCTCCACTCATAGCCACAATTACTTCTTCAGGCTAAATACCCAGGAATGGTATTTTAGGGCCAAAGTATATGTACATTTCTAAGGTCATGATACATATTGTCAAATTGCCTCCCCAAAAAATGACACCAATTTATATTTCCACTACAACTCCTATTTGGAGGACTATTTCTAACTCAGCAGCTCCTCTGAAATTGTTTTTCAGCTCTCGGTACAGTGGCTAAGTGCCCAGTTTATAGAGTACAGCCTTGGCCCTACTCTAGATCTGCACATTGCCATCTTGACTTGAGCGCAAGATCACAGTGGTTCTAGATTCTGTCTAGCATCGGGGAGAAAACCAGGAGACATGCTCAGAGGTGACAATGAGGAGGGTACCCAAATATGCAAAGGTTGTTAGGATTTGTCTTAATGGAAAAAGATGTTGTATCTTTAGCCTAAAGAAATTTTTGAAATAGGAAACTACCATGTTTTCGTTTTTATTTTAATGTTCCTTTCCAAGTCTTGGCCATAAGCACATGTCTGTATGTGTGTGCATATATGTATGTATATGTATACATATATGTATATGTATTGTATCTGTATGTCCATTAAGTGTATATATTTACATTGTTTCTATTGTTTCTGTTTAACATTACATTATTAATATTTATAGTTACATTGTTTCAACAGTGATCTTCAGTGCATAGAAACTATTCCATTATGTGGGTATACCATAATTTATTAAAGCAGTGATTATTAAACCATGCTTGGCCCAACCTAATGATTTGCTAGGAGGAACTCAGACATCACTGAAGAGAGAGGCAGCTGTGGGTGGGCTGCAGTCAGGACTTGGGGACCAGAGCACTTGTACTTTTTTTCTTGTCTGTGTTGCCTAATGGCTTTTAAACAAAGGGTTTCTCTGCATAATAAAAATTTTCTTTTGAAAACCACTGGTCTAAACTAGCCTCTGGTTATTAGACATGGTGTTTTCCAGATTTTTTTAATGATGATATATCACATAATAATTAACATCTTTGCACATGTAGTGTGTGGGGAGAGAGAAACTGTAATTTACTTCTTTTGAAAAAACTGCCAGGAGGACAGAACCCTCATCAGAAGAGACTGGCATCTGTATGGTGCATATAAAATAGCTCCGTGTTGCTTAGTGAGACAGTCAAGATGAAGTTCAGGTCACCAGTGTGTACGAACCACCTTTTCGACCACACCTTCTCTAGCATCACGTTTTGTCATTAAAAGGGAGAGAGTTAGCCAATGTCCTTACAGCCCTCGGTGCCCGGACCGATGGTGTGGCAGTTCTGATCAGATGGGCAAACCCAATGATGCCTCTGCCCAGCAGCGAGCACAACTTAGCAGTAGGTCACTCACATGCGAGGAGCCTTTTTTGAGGCTGTCACTGTGGGTGAAACTTTGGATGATGTCTAAAAGCCCAGAACTAAAAAGTGTCTTCTGGAAGGCTGAGTTAGGAGCAGATCATCTGCTGTATGTTGGTGTGGAGCTGTTGCTCAGTGGAAAACCTTCTTCGAAATAGCAGTGATAACAAGTAACTCTAATGAGTTCCCAAGGAATGTCTGAGTCATTTCCTTTTCTTGGTGATTTCTTAAAGCTTCTGCTGAAGCAGATTCATCAATCCCAGGGCAGACAGAGCGACACCCTAATAATGGGCCCCGTTTGTGCTAAGTACACAAAATGAGCATGTTTTGTTCTTTCCTTAAGTGCCCCTCTGTAAAGAGGAGCCCATGAGGCTGATAGGACCGTGAAGGCAGGTAAAGTATCTGGTGAATTTTTCCTTTTAGGAGAAAGAAAGAGCAGAGTGTTGACATGACTTAATTGCCTAGGTGCCAGGTATTTTCTCCTAAGTTATAATAAAAAATATATATATATCAACCATTCCTAGGTACCTGCTATGTGCTGGAAGCTTTGCTTTCATTCTGCACAGGTAGTGTTATCCCCATTTATGAAGATGAGCACATTGAGGCTCAGAGGCCTTCAGTGGTCTCCCCAAGGTCATGTAGGCAGGAAACCAATACAGAGCTTACCAACTGAGAACTAAAGCTCCAGTCTGCCTGACCCCACCCGATGTGTACCCATTATGTCACAGCATTTTTCTCCTCTCAGCTGCTGCAAAAACTACAACTCAGTGGTTGCTCACCCTTCTCTAGTACGAGTGGTTTAACATCTAGCATGCTGCTCAGTAGCTGTAGAAGCTAGTTGGGTCATAAACATCCTCTCCCAGCTATTTCCCAAGGGGCACTGCTTACGCTGACCATACACAGTACTCAAAAGAGCAACAAAGCCCTTTAGATATGTCATGACTTCCTCAAGGGACTGTAAGCCCTGAACAAAGGAAAGGATCCAGTGTTCCTGACTCAGTGTTCATTTATTGAGGACGTGCTTTGGGTAGAGCCTTGGGACACAAGGAGTGGTGATAACCCAGAGTTCACAGTCAAGTGGGAAGGGAAAGAGGATGCACAGCAGACATGCTCATGGTTATTAGAATAGAATGAACAAAAACATGGGGGTGGCAGAGGGCTGATCTGATCTCAAAATTCAGCGTTGTCAGGGGCCCTACTGGAAACTTGGATTAGAGTGGAGAGGCACTATATTGGAAATCCAGCAATAACATGATCCAAGAAGCAGCTCCATGGGACTTGGCCAAGAATGAGGGGGCCTAACAGGGAGGCCTGTGAGATCCTTAGTGGGGGGTTGTGGGGGTGTGGGGGATAGAAGGTATATTGGGTGTGGTACTGCTACATTTTGAATATCTGCTTATATTTGCCTAGGATCTGGAAGAAGATTCTCTAATTTTTAAATCATCTTTTATTTCAGCTGTTCATGCCAAGAGCCTGGTAGCCATCTTGCATCTGCTGGTTGCTCTGTCCCAGTATTTCCGGGCACCAATCCGACTCCCAGATCATGTCTCCATCCAAGTGGTTGTGGTCCAGGTAAGACAGCACGACAAACATCTGCGCCCTTAAAGAGGGATAGAGGCTGAGTTCGTAAGGGAGCTAAGGCAGCCTGGGGAGCATATTACAAGGATAGTGCAATGAATGCTGAGTATCCTTGATGTGCTCTATGTTGGAAGGCAGGTGAGTGCACTGCCCGATGCATGTGGGCAGCAATCAGTTATTGTGCAAAGGATACTTGAGTATGGGCTAGCCTTGTGTGGGGCATATGCCTGGGGTTTACATGTTGTTGTCAGGAGGGTGTCTGTGTACTGTATATTCGAGGGTGTGAGGTGTATATGTCTATGAAGTGTGTGCAGTAGGGTCAGGAGAAAAGGTGTATCCCTGTGTGTAAACCCTGCAAGCCACGGAGAATCGTTTTTTGGTTAAACAATTGAGGCACAGATACTGGGAAGAGACAGACACCTGTGCGTGTGAAGGGCTGTGTGCACAGGTGCATGTGTGTTTGAGAGAGAGCCCCTGACTGGCCATGCCTGTATTCAGGGCAGTGCTGCTTTTCACCTGCCCACAGAAGCATGGCTGGGATCTCAGGTCATCTTTTCCAGATTGTTGGATGGAATTTCCATTCACATATGGCTGTATAATTTCCACAATGAGGGTGTGCTCTTTCCCTGTGACTCTCTCACTCTGCTCCTAACCCCATTACATACTCAAATTCAATTTCATTTTCCAACTTTGTGCCCATTTAGGAAAGGTCAGCATTCTGTTTGCTTATTTCTGTTCTTTTCAAGTAAACATGCTGCAAGGGAGAACTCTCCTAATAAGTAGCTCTCTGGTTAGCCAGGGTTCTGGAGAAGAGAACAACATCGCAGCTCTACCATCCCTTGGTGAGGAAGAGTCCTGAGGGCTGGTAGGCTTTGCCTGACCCCGCCAGGCCAAGTCTCCAGGACAAAAGCTGAGCTTTCAGGGATCAGATGTTAGTGAAGGGGAGGAGGTTGTGAGGGTGCTCTTCGATCAGCTGCTCGGCCATGCCCTGGTAATAAAGGATTTCTTCCATACCTTCTGAGGACTTAACTTGCTAAACATCAAGGGGATAGAATAGGAATGGTCATCTTGGCCCTGCCTGCCAGGAGACAAGACTACACCTAAGGAGCCGAGAGAGGGTGAAGAGAGGGTCAGAGTAGGTGAGATCCTGTGTGGTTCAGAGGCTAAGTGCAGCTAAAAGGAATGAACTGGTCTCCTGTATTGAGCACGCAACTGTGGCAAGCATTTTATGTCTGTCGTGGATATGTGACCAGCCCAGAGCATCCTGGTAACAGCATCTCACCAGTGAATCCAAACCATCCCTACTGTGTTGTTTTCACCAGTCAATAACGTATAAGTTCATTTCATTATATTTTTTAAGACTCTGATTCAAGATTAGGGGGTAGAATCCTCTGGAAACAGTGGTCACTGCAAGCCCATGTTTCATGCCTTATTTTGAGCTCAGTTACAGGTCGTCATAAAGCTGTTGTCGGTTTCATTTCTCTGTGGACCATTTTGTTAGCATGAGGGTAAAAGAGGACAAAGTAACACAGAATGGCACCTGGGCATGTCAGGTTTTATGGGGCATCTTGCTTTGTCAACTTAAACAGGAACAGAAGCAGGACTCAGAATTAGTCAGAAGACACTGACTAAACCAGAGAGAGTTCTCGAGGCAACAAATAATAGATCAAGGTGAATCTGGATGCTGCATGAGGGGTTATTTAACCCAGATTTCCTTTCTATACAAAAGCAATGAATTCTGCAAGAAGTTGAAGAGGAGTTTTTATGTCTGTGAAGAGCCTCACAAGACAAGGACACAAATTCCATTAGCCCCATGTGAAAATTATACACATGTTGAAGCTGAACTGGGAAAAAGTCTTGATTTATCCTTACTGGATCCCTTTTACATGATATCCTTATTTTTCTTTTTTACTTCCTTTTTTACTTTGATAATCTGTTCTTCCTAATCTAGTGCAAATATACTCTTGGCCTTTATCCAGCTCTACCTTTCCTTCCATAAAAGCATTTTGCAAGGACTCTCGTTTCTGTGGCTACTGGGAATAGAAGAGAAGGTTCTGGAAGTTTGGGCAGGAGGGCAAGAAGGCAGGTTTCAGCTAAGGCTTGGAGGCTCCGTCTGGACACTCTTCTCTGCCTATGTAGATGAACTTGCCCTGCCGACCGCTTGCCATCCCCAAACTACTGTCGTTTAGGTGTCTGGGAATGGACTGTAGAGACCTGATGAAATGGATCTCCCTCCCCACACCTATCAGAAGGTCTTCCTGAGCCCCAGCACTCCTTTACTGGCTCCCATCCCCACACAATGAGATTCAAACTCCAGACCGGCATGCAGTTGACTCTCCACCGACCAAGGGCAGCCACCAGCCCTCCAAACAGCCTCCCGGACACATCTGTGCTCTCCTGACCTGCCTTTTTGCTGGGGCCATCCCTTCTGTTGGAATATCCTCTCTGTGTCCAGCCAAATCCTCTGTGTCCTGCCAAGTTCCAGCTCAAGGACACCCTCCCCTTGGAAGGGGTCCCCGACCATCCCCACGAAAGTGCCTGCTTCTGTCCCACATGCAGCACGTCCTGTCTGCCTGGGATGACCGCGTAATTGATGACACATGACACTTCTGAGAGTGAAAGGGGAATCCTGCTGTAATGATCGAGCGGCGCCATCAGACATAAACCCGGACTGTTTCTTGGAAATCTTTCTCACCTACAGAAGTTGGGTCAGACGTTCCACAGTGTTTGCTCTCAGTCCAGCATAGGTTCTTGTACAGAGAAGACACTGACTCATGAAATAAAGAAAGAAGATAAATTGATGGGAGGAGGTGGACAGATGATGGGTGGACAGACCGACGGATGAATGGATGAGTGGGGGTTAGGCATGAGGGCCTCCAGAGTGCTTAGTGCTCTTTTGTCAGAGAATAAGCCAGTTACCTCAGGACCGTACAGCTCACAGAAAAGCTCCCCTGTTTATCCCTTAAAAACAAAAACAAAACCGAAAACTCTCCCTCTGTTTAAATTCTCCCAGTTGGCCTCTGTCCTCTCCCCCAGCCCCACCGCTAAATGTGTTTCTTCCCTGCCCTCTGTGGCCCCAGCTGGAGGGCAGACACACCCTGGCCTTCATTTCCATTCCGTTTACTGTGGATTACTCCAGGAGGCAGTTTGCTTCCAGCAAAAATGTCTTCCAATAAAGAAAGAAAAGATTTCACCGTCCAAGAAACAGCCAACTTGCTTGGAATAAACACTAATTGCCTTTAAGCATGAATGGTATGGTCCGGTCCCAGGAAATCAGGGGCCTCGTTTTGCTTCTGGCGCGATCTCCTCTCTGGGTTTCATTTCTTAAACACCAGTAACTTTCTCAATATCAGGAATGCTAATCAGTTTTTTGTATTTTTCTAAAGCATATTTTTCTCTCCTCCTCCCTGCCTGCCTCCCCACCCCCGTTTCAGAAACGAGAAGGAATCCTCCAGTCTCGGCAAATCCAAGAGGAAATAACTGGTAACACAGAGTATGTCAACACCATTGTTGCCAGCGATTCTCTAATGGAACACAGATGTTTCTCCGAAATTCATCCATTTGCTGATATTTAGTTTTCATTTATTGGGATTGCAAGAGGGATTAGACTTCAGCCAATGATTATAGTTTAGCCTTTTCCATGCATTCAAAACATGCCTCTCAATGCTTAAGATACAAACTTGGGTGGGGACGTGGGGAGAGAGAATTAGCCGTGATTGAAAAATTCTAATTTTGTGGCACTCCAGGAAAAAAGTATGCCCCAAAAAGCCAACCAGCATGAAATCGTCATGCCATAAACATGGGGTTGAATTTAAAGTGTGAACCTTCAAAAGGACGTTTTTCTTCCTTTTCTGAATCTGATGTATTTGGTCACGTGCCATGACCCAGAAAGCCCTTTTCTACCTCAGAGTGGTGGGTTGGTGTTTGGTGTTTTTTTCATTTCCGTTAAGCAGTTGGAATCTCAGTATATGTAAGAGGTTTGCCATGGGGAAACGAAGTTTGTTCTGAGGTAGAAAAAGCAGAACGCTGGGGACAAGTGTCTTGAGATCATCGGGCAGGCCTGAGCCCCGGCCACAGGCAAAGGACATTTTCAGCATCCCCTGCTGCCCCAACTTTCCTCTATGTTCCCTTGAACAAGAGCGAAGCGGAAAGAGCAGGGACCTCTAAGCCAGCCTGACTTGAGTTCAAATCCAGGCTCTGCCACTTGCTCAGACCCTGGTTTCTGTATCTCTGAGGTGGGGAGCGTTTGCCTGCCTAACCAGAGTGGTGGTGAGGATTCACAGCTGATCCATGCCTTCCAAGCCTTGCCCAATCTCTAGGCAGCTTGCTTCCCCAGTGGTGGCTGAGGGAGGTCCCCGGTGTTGCCTGTCTGAACCACAATGTGCCTGTGGCTTCAACAGGACCAGGGTAGGGCAGAGATGGGCAGTGGCCCTTCCCAAGATGCCCAGTTTGTGGCCCGCAGAGAGCCTGTCCGGCAGCCTCCATGGTCACTCTGGGGGCTAGTCTTGGAAATCAAGAGGGCACCTGATCCACAAGGCACACTACTTTCCTGGCCTGGGTCTATGACATGTCCTTCATGTCCCCTGGCTCAGCCCTGCCCCACACCCCCGCCCTTTGCTGGGCTTGTCCATGCCTGCTGTTTCACATTCTGGAGAAGAGAAAAAACATACCTGAGAGGAACGTGGCCTGTGAGAAACTCCTGAACCAGGGGACATGAAGTTTAGGTTTGCAGAGTAATCAGTCAGCTGCCTGTCATGCTTCCTGTGGTCTCCCTCCACCATCTTGCCACACAGACAATGAAGGTGGAGGTCAACTCCTAACAATGGCAACACATAACAGTTTATGAAGCACTTTTATATCTATTGGTACTCCTAATAAATACACAAAGCAATGCCTACACCTCCTAAGACCCCCAACCCAAAGGTGGAGAAGCAGCTGTCCTTGGGCTCTCCAACAGTTAACTCCACGTTCATTATTCTTTCCAGGACACTACCCCCAAGTTATCATTTAGTAGGTGATAGATGCACAGTTGCAATAAACCAATATGATAAGAACCAAAAACATATAGGGAAAAAATGTATTGATCACTTACTATATACTAGGAATTACACTAAAATCTTTCTACATATTAAATCATGTAATGCTCACAACATCCTCCGGAGATATTTACCATTATCATCCTTGTCTTAGAGATAAGAGACCTGGAGCCCAGAGAGGTTCTGTAGCTTGCCCAAGATCACACAGCAAGCAAGTGGCTCTGGGGGATTTAAACCTAAGTAGTCTGTTCTAATGCTTGTGCTGTTAGTACTTTGCTGCTTCACTGGTATGAGTACGGTTCCAATTCCTGCCCTATTTGAGAAACCGATTTTGAGTCAAAGGCAGGTGCAGTTTGGCGGGAATCACAGACTAAACAGGAGAAAGACAAAGCCGATGGCCCTAAGCAGATGCCCACAGCAGCCCAGGCAGTGCAACGGTTGGGAATGTTGCAGCCCCAAGTCCGATATTCCTTCTCAACTGTAAGCAACAGTGGGATTTTACGTAGAGCAAGAAATAGTCCTGTAAGTATCATTTATACCAGGCTTTGTGCGAACACCAGCATATCTGCAGAGCAGAGGGAAAAAACAGGTGGTCATGGGGGAAAGGTGACAGACAACTGGAGATTTAGTGCAGAATAAAATGCCAAGGAAAGAAGCTTTGTGGGCTCTTCAGTGAAGGGCAGAGAGAGAAGACTCATACTGTTTTCTTTCTTCTTTTCCTGCAGGGCTCTCTCCGGAAGGCATGGTGAGTTGCATAAGATTATCCTCTGGTGCTGGTGGCTGCCACAGGGGTCTAGTTAATTCTGCAGCAGCTGGGAAGAACAGGCACTCGGCCTGCTTCCTGCATGTGTGTCTGCACCAGCCTGGTGACAGGGCGGCTTAGTAGGGAGGGTTGGCTCACTGGTGGGAAGAGGAAAACGAGCCACAGTGGCACAGTCCTCTCGTCAGTAACCAGACCACTGGCGTTGCCGGGCTCGGGATGGGCCCTGGACAACAGCAGGACAGTCGTGCTCTAAGTGTGTTGTGGAAGTAAAGAGGTGGACGTACACACTCGGGACAGTCCACTCTCCCCCTCAGTCCGGCCCTTCTAGAAGCACTCTTATCCCTCTTTCCTCATCACACGTCATACTGCTCCAGTTTCCCAGAACTTTGCGTTTGTTTATACAGTCTGTGAACGTTCGAGACCTCAGTCACCCCTCTGGCAGGCCTAGATTTACCCATCGGTGCGAGAGCAGGAAAAGGCAGGCCCCAGGACCACCAAGCTTCCCAGGCCCACGTCCCTCCTGGACATTCTTCTCATTCCCTGCCTCCAATCCTATCCATTAATTCACCTGAGTTTGAAGAGCCTGGTGGCTACAGCAAGGAAAACAGAGCAGGGGGCACAGCTTTGCTACTTTCAACAATCCCATATGTACTATGGATAATGTTTGAAATATGCTAATAAATTCAGATCAGCAGACGCTTCAAAGTTTACAGAACACATGCACATACATTCTTGTCTTTCATCCTCATAACACTCCTGGGGGAGGTTTTGTTTTCAGATGGCATTTGACAGAAGAAGAAACTGAGGCGCAAGGGTTGAAGTGACTAGATCACTCAAGAGCAAGAGCATACATTCTATCCCAGAGCTCCCAGCCTCCCAATCCCATCATCCGTGCACTCTACCATGAGGTTTGCCATGGCTATCCTGGTTTTGAAAATTAGGGGGTGAGGTGATTTGACATTTGGAAAACATTCTGCCTCCAAAAAGCTTCAGAAACACTTCAGACCCGTGACTAAACCATGATGTAATGGATATAAATAGTGAAGAGAAAGGACCAGTCGCCAAGTCAAACTGTCCGACAGAGCCCCCCAACCCCAGCCCAGAAGAGGGTTAATGTAGAAAGTGGACAGAGAGAGAGAGAAAGAGAGAGAGAGAGAGAGAAACAGAGAAAGCCCCTAAGCTAAGAATCAATCCAGAATCTCTGCCCCAAGCCCCGCTTCCAGAGTTCCAGCATTGTTTCATGTACTGAAGAATTCCCACCTGTAGCTGATGGTATGGCCCCCTCGGCTGGGCCCCGGGTTGGTGGGGGGGGGCTTCCCCACCAGGAGGCTCGTCTTTGCTCCACTTTACCTTTTCCTGTTTCTCCAGAACGTGATGCCTTTGACACCTTGTTCGACCACGCACCAGACAAACTCAATGTAGTGAAAAAGGTGAGCAAGGGGTGCCTGGGAGGGAGGGGAGCGAGATGCAGCCAAACATTAAGAACCCACGCCGGTAGCTTGTGTGCTTCCTGAAACTGGTGTCGTCACCAGCTCTCTGCTGGTGGTCATGGGGCAAAGGTGGGGCTTTCCCACCCTGAGTAAGTGATGTACACTTTACATTCTCGCTCCCACTGGATACCTTATCCACCCCCTCCTCCTATCAGGAGGACAGTATCTCCTGGGGGTTCTGAGACTATGAACACCCTGCCTTCCCATCCACACTGAACCCTTGGCCAACCAGGCCTCCTCCCTCAAACCTCCCTCCTCCCCAGGCCACAGGTACCTCCCTGGGAAGGTCTGGAAGGAGGGACCCAGGGAGGTCATTTCTTCTCTGACCACCGCCCCCAAGCCTGGACTAGGACATTGCACCTATCATTCTGCCCTCTCAGGACTTCCGGCCCCTTTCATAGCCTGAACCTGGCTATTCGAGTCACATAGTACATGGGGTCACAAACCCTGGGGGCTCTCCTTTCCTGGGAACTCAAGGAGCTTTGCAGAAGAGCCTCATAGGCTGCTCCTTCTCAGCTCAGCAGTGACCCCTGCTAGCACCCTCAGCTGGGCCTCATCCTGTGTTATCACACTGGTCCTTGTCCTCACAGTAGAGTCACAGAGGTGGCCTTCAGGGTCTGACACTGGCAGGAGTCTCCCATCTTCATGCCTGGCGTGTGGTTCTCTTTTAGACACTCATCACTTTTGTGAACAAGCACCTGAATAAACTGAACCTGGAGGTCACAGAACTGGAAACCCAGGTGGGTGACAGCCCTGAGTGCAGCCACTGTTCCAAGTACCGCACCCCCACACAGCTGGGATGGCTTTCCATACCGATCCATACTGATCCTGAAGCTCTCCCAGGAGGGAGGGGCATTCTGTTCTTCCCAGAGGGGTGAACTGCCTGGAATGCTGATTTTTTTTCTAATTTTTTATTTTGAAAAGTTGCAAGAATATTCTCATGAGTATCCATATACTCTTCACCTACATACACCAATTATTAACATCTGACCACATTCAGGGTCTATTTCTCCCCTCCACCCCTAAATACCTCAGCAAACATCTCTAAGAACAAGTATGCTCTTAAATAATCACATTACAATTACCAGATTCAAGCAACTGTAACATCAAGATGTTAATCTATTTAAGTCAAACCACATAAAATCATGGATATTTGACTACTTTTTTTTTTAAGATATTTTTTATTTATTTATTTGACAGAGAGGCAGAGAGCACAGGTAGGCAGAGGGGCAGGCAGAGGGAAAGGGAGAAGCGGGCTTTCTGCTGAGCAGGGAGCCCGAAGCGGGGCTCGATCCCAGGACCCTGGGATCATGACCTGAGCCGAAGGCAGTCGCTTAACCGACTGAGCCACCCAGGCGCCCCTATTTGACTACTTTTGACAACATCATCTAAGTCAAAGAAACACAGGTGTCGTAATATTCTCAGGCTGCTTCTAATGGTCCTGTCTCTTTAGTCTCTTTTTAATATGGAGCAAATCCTCAGCCATTTTTTTTCACGTGACATTGACATTTTTGAAGAGTGCAGGTCATTAGGTTCCTAGGATGTCTCTCAATTATTTCCGCTCATGATTAGATTCAAGTTATGCATTTTCAATGATGGTTCCAACCCCAGTAACACTGTGCTCTTCTCAGGCACTTTGTCCATTAGGCCCATTACTGGTGACAGTAACTTTGGTCACTTGGTTAGTCTCCACCAGATTCCTCTACTGTAAAGCTTCCCCCACCCTTATAACTAATCATTATCAGGAGATACTTTAAGACTGTATAATGCACCCTGTTTCCCAACCCCCTTTCATCCGCGATGAACTTCGTAAGTGTGGTTTTCTTTTGAGGACGTGGGCATCTCCTGTTATGTTTAAGCAATTCCCAGGTCTGTCACTGAGCTCTCCCTGACTGTTCAGTGTCTGCACTCTGTACTCTATAAAGTGAGCTTTATCTACTCATTTGGGAGACAGGGAACCCTTTGGAAAAGTGAGGTGCCCTCGAGAGAGCTAGCATGAGTTCTGGGATTCCCACTTCAGTTTTCATGGGTAAGGAGTGGTGGGAGAGGGAGCCTTTGCCAGGCACGATTGGGGTTGGTCTGCAGGTTCAACCACCAAGTCATCAGAACCAGCGGTCAGGGATGGGAATGGTCCAGGTCAGTGGCACTCAGAGTTCTGAGTAACCCTGACCCTAACCCAGGGTCCTCCCCTGAGTAGACAGATTGGATTCTTTTATTCCCAGTCCCTTCCAGCCACCACCAAAAAGAGGCCCAGTTGACTCCTTCCGTGGGAGGGCCTTGATTCTGACACAGATGCTGGGGTCTGCTCTCCTTGACTCCTGGAATGAGTCAGGCTTGGGCTCTCCCCACTGGAATTGAAGGCCAGCTGGATGGATGAAGGGAGGAAGCTGCTCCTAAGTCAAGTTCAAGGCCAGGCAGTACACCCATCATGAAGGCTGAGTCACAGGCCCACCAGCCGGGTCACCCAGCAGAGTTCAGACAGTGGGTCCAGCCCACGTTCTAGGCAATTCTGTCTTGTTTTAAGTTCCTTGAGATGATTCCAAGAACTTTGACTTCTTAAGAACTCTTTAGCAACTGGGATTTGTGCCCACAAAGATTTGGGGGCCCCACCTCCTTTAAAACGTTCTCGAATTTCAAGTATGCATCTGACCTCTAGATCTTTGTTCAGGCCATCCTCCCCCTCTGGAAATACCAACTCATCCCAAATGTCTCCCAGCCCACAGGCCCCCACTGTCTCCACAAAGCCCACCCCAATTGCCCAGCATACACTCTCCTTGCCCCTGCCCCCCGTCAGAAGACCTGCACCTCCCACTTAGCCCAGGAATCTACTGTCCCTCAGACCAGGTTCCCAACTGCCCTTGATGGAAGGGACCAGGCTCTAAGCCTCCTGCTGTGGCCTTCAGCACACAGTTATGCTTTGTCAACAAGAGCCAGGGAGTTGTATCCTGATTGCTTTGCTGTCTTCCCGGATAGTAATAGCAATAGTTAAGATTTAGTAAGTGTTGCCTAAATGCCAGACGGTGTTCTAGGCACTCTGCACATATTAATTGGTCTATCATCCCGATAACCCTATAGAGTAGTTACCATACTATCATCATCCCCACTTCACAGATGAGAAAAGTGAGGCACGGACAAGTTACATAACTTTCTCGTCACCCAGCTAGAAAGTAGGACAGCTGGAGGCCTAGCTCCAGAGCCTGCATTCGCAGCAGCTACACCATGCTGTCTCTCAAACGGTAATACAGTAAGAGGTGAGACAGGAGACTGCCCAGGCCTACAGGACACTAGACTTCTTTCTCTGTCACTGTGCCATAGGCCTTGGACCCCCTTTCCGGCCTCCCTCTGCCCCACCTTAGCTACTCCTGCTCACCCCTCAGCTCTCCATTCGGGCAGAGCCACCTCCAGAAGCCTTCCCTGTTGTCCTCAGTGGGGTGAGGAACCTTTGTCACTGTCACACAGGCCAATGTGCTTCCCTCCATCAGAGTAGCTGCTGCCTTTCCTCCACATCCATCTCCCCACCCAACTGGAGCTCCTCAAGGGCAGGGGCCATGCCTCACCTGTCCCTCTGGTCTCCATGCCACATCAGGGCTGGGTACATGGTCAGTGTCAATACATGCTGGATCAGCTGAAACCAAGACCGTGGGTGGTGGCTCCTGTGCGGGACCAGCCAGACGTGGGGCGGGCCTGCTGCAAAGCGGACCTTCCTGCCTCAGGCCACCGCCCCTCACCCCCAGGCCAGCAGCCTGCCTGGGGATGTAGCCTTCGGGGCACTGACATGGCGACTGATGAGCCCCCTGGATAGGGCTTGCCTGGGGGGGTCTCTGGGGCCCAGCGCCTTCACCTGGCCTACTCCCTCCAGTTTGCAGATGGGGTGTACCTGGTGCTGCTCATGGGGCTCCTGGAGGGCTACTTCGTGCCCCTGCACAGCTTCTTCCTGACCCCGGACAGCTTTGAACAGAAGGTAAGGGGAGGGGACATCAAGGGAGGCCCCCAGCCCATGTGTCCCACCAACTTCACCCACCCACACCTCTGCTGGGGCTATGCAGGGAAAAGGCAAGGGCTCCCCAGCTGCCCCGAGTCTTCGGCAGTGGGATGTGGGGCCTGTTCTGATGGACAGCTCAGCTGGGAAGGAGCCACCTGCAGACCCCTGAGCATCGTGAACAGCTCTCCCTTCCCTTTGCCATCCGGTCCTGGCCCCCTGGCCGCACGCTCCTGCGAGGTACACAGGCCAGCCTCATCTCTCCCCAGACAGGACAAGGAAGGTGGCCGCAAGGATGGCCAGACCTGAGGCTCACCCTCAGCCTACTTCTGATGCCTCTCACGGGCTGCCCCAGCCTGCCCGCTGGACAAAGGACATCTGGTCCAAAGCAGAAACCGCTCCTCTTGAACATATCTTGCCATCTGATCCTTTCAACTGTGCACACTCATATCCCTAAGTTTAAAGTCCTGGTAGTTGACACGGGAACACAGTAGGCCAGGAAGAAGATCCTGAACTTCTCTGGGAACGTTTCACCAACAGCCAGCTGGGTCCAGCCAGCCTGTACTCCGCACAGCCTGCCCATCTTGGTAGCTTTGTTTCTCCTTCACGTTAGGGCCCCGTTTTTACTCAGCCTCTGCCCCTCTGGCTGTAGTGCTGGCTCCTTCGCTTCCCAGGGTCAGAGGCCAGGAGCCCCAAGCATCCAGGAATCCGGGCACAATGACACTGGCACATTTCTCTTTCCAGGTCTTGAATGTCTCCTTTGCCTTTGAGCTCATGCAAGACGGGGGATTGGAAAAGCCAAAGCCACGGCCGGAAGGTACTTTGCTCTTTCCTGGGTTTGTGACAGGACTGAGAGACCCTGTCCCTGCACATGGATGTTCAGGGCACAGGGCAAGCCTCATGTTTAACATCAGGGCAAGGGTTTCGTCTCTGAAATCTTCTTTGCCATGTGTCGGGGAAGGTGGAACAGAGTGAAGCTGCTCAGTCCTAGAGATCCTTTGTGAACTGCAAGTAAAGATCCCACTCATGGGATCGCGGAGGAAGGCCTGAGCAGAGGGGCCACAGGAACTGCCCTGTACCCAGTTTCCAGATTCTTCTGTCCCCGGACAGGGTGCTGACCTGTCACATAGCTGTATACCGGCCAGGCAGGGGGAGATGCAGGAGTCCTCACCGGCAGCTCTGCTCGGAGCCTAATTGTTCTTTGCTCACTCCAGCTCTGCCCAAAGAGGAGGCCTGATTTGCTGGGTTCAGATTGCAAATATAAGACAATAAAAATGCACAAGGAACAGACTGCTCAAGCAGCGCTCCCATGCTCACACTTGGAGCTGTGTGCATTTGTGCATATGTGAGCCCTGTCTCTCCTGGGAGTCTTCTTGGTACGGACAATTATTGACTTACTGACTGAAATATTCCATTTTATCAGCACTGGTGAGTCAACACTGTGTAGCAGATAATATTCTGTTTTCCAGCCGTGGGCCCTTTTGCTTGCATTTTCCTAGTTGTTTAAGGGAAAGTGGACAAGTAGGGATGGGGTGTGTTCCCTCCCCATTGCTGCGCCTCCCACACCTCCACGTTGAGGGGGCGTGCGCTGTCTAGGGGCACACAGCCCCATCAGTGGTGATATGCCAAGAGGGGTGGGCTGTTCCTGACCTCAAGGCACTTGCCACCCTCAGGGGAGAGAAAAGATGCCCCCAGTAACCACAACAGAGTGACAGTGGTGACAGCTGCCGTCGAAAGAGGTAGCGCTGAGAGCGACAGAATGGAGGGGACATCACTTTGGTCTGGGCAGAGGACTGTCTGATGGAGACGGCAGCCCCGGGGATACACCAGGAAGGTCAGGCAGGGCTTTTGTATTTGGCGATTGGGAGGGAGGAGCCAGCACCCTAAACAGGAGGACAGTGTGGGCACAAGTCCTGCCTGGGAAAGGGGGCGGGGCTCTGCGTGTGAGACAGCGGAGCGCGTGGTTAAGCTCCTGACAGCCCTGGATCCAGTCCCCACCCTACCAGCCGTGTGGCCTCCAGCAACTTACCCACCATCTCGGAGCCTACTTTTCATGTCTATAAGAATGGAACTCCGAGAGACACGCACACGACAGGATTCAGTGTGATGGTGTCTGGTGCATGGCACCTGGCACCTGATAAGGAATGTAAGCAGTTACCTATCTGGCTGGCATATTAAGGGTACAAATTGAATAGTGCTTGGTGAGGATGAAGCAAGCTGGTTTAGGTCCCAGAGGGACTTGATACCAAGGCAGAAAGTCTGGACTTTATTCTCTAGGCAGTAGGAGACATGGAAGCTTTTTTTTTTTTTTTTTAAAGAATTTTGTTTATTTGAGAGATCGAGAGAGAGAGCGAGTAAGCATGAGTGGGGGGGTAGTGGCAGAAGGAGAGGGAGAAGCAGGCTCCCCGCTGAGCAGGGAGCCCGGCTCGGGGCTTGATCCCAGGGCCCTGAGGTCATGACCTGAGCCGAAGGCAGCCGCTTAACCAACTGAGCCACCCAGGCACCCGACATGGAAGGTTCTTAAGCAGGCAAGTAACGTGATCAGAACTCTGTTCCAGAGAGATCCTTTGGAAGGCAGTGTGAAGAACAGATATTTAGCTGTGGGGCACTGTCAGCAGCATTGGGGAACCCGGGAAGAAAAGCAAGCTTGGTAGGGGACATAAGGATGTCAGCTTTAGGAAGCCGAGGCCTTGACCAAGCAGAACCAGAGTTTGGGGAAAAAATCAGGGCTGCGGTTATGCAATTGGAAATCTTCCTTTCAGTGGAAGCCCAACAACAGGAAAGCATGCAGAGAGAAGAAGGAGGTTAAGGACGGTATCTTGTGGGAATGCTTTTACTTGAAGCTGGAGGGGAAAGCAGGAAAACCAGAGGAGGGAGGTGGATCGTGACAAGACGGGCTGGGTCCCCGTGTCATGCCTCGTCACAGACCTCGATAACTTGGCTCTAGCCAACGAAAGCCAATCCCTTATTCTCACTTGCTGTCACCTGTTCTAAGCACCTGGTCACTGCCGAGGGCCTCTAGCAAGGTTGGTGTCCTTCTAGGGGCCCTCTGGGGCCAAGGTCACTATGGCCATCCTGATGCCATCAGGAATGGACTTGGAGCCCTACGGCCAGATGACAAACACCCCGCTTCAGAGTAAGAGACAGCGGGAGAGTTCTGGCCAGTGTTTCTGTTTCCACATTCTTGAGCCACTTAATATGAAACTTCCTGGTCACGGACCAGAAGTACTCCCCCCCATACGTCCACTGTCAGACGTTTATTTCCCTCAGAACAGACCGTTCTCCCAGGATCAATTGACCTATAGGGATATTTCAGGATTCAGAGGACATTTCTTGTACAATTACTGACTGAACTGCTTAATATGAAACTTCCTGACCCATGGCAATGGAAAAACACATCTGTTTTATTTGTTGTTACACTGGGCATCATGCCCATGCTGAAAATTTCCAGTGCGTAAAGGAGAACTGAACCGGCATGTTGTGAAATTGTACTTGGTAAGAGGTATATACCCCAGCATCCCCTCTGGTTTCTGCGCTTCTACCTGGAAAGTGAGATTTGGTAGTAAATGCTGCAGACTTTACAAAAGATGCCAATGTGGGTAATTCTTTGAGGGTGTCTCAAAATCAGATTGGCTGTGGTGGAGGCATTTTTCATGGCAAAGGATTTTAAGCTCAGGAAAGGGCATTCTCTGCCATGCTGTTTGACATTCAAAGTTCCATCGTACCTTGAAATCTCCTGGGAGCTGGGTGTGCATCCCAGATGACTTGGGCTGCCCAGGCTTCATCAACTTTTAGTAGCCCAAATGTTAGCACCACGTTCATGGCTAATGAAGCACTTGAAATCCTGGCATAAAGCTGGTGGCTTTTTATTTAGGACATCACCCCACCTGTCTTCCAGTGCACACGCCTACCCCATTATTATTCAAGTAGACTCCTCGCTGAATATGGTTAAGACTCCGGCATTATAGCCAAGTGCAGACTCAGGAGAAATCCAGTACTCGCCAGGAATGGAGGCTGTCTATCAGCCAGCAGGCTGATGGAATATCTACAATTTAAAAAGTTGAAAAGTTGGGGCCAGATTTTAAGCAATGCTAAAAATTCCATTTCTTTCCCCCATTCACTGAGGTGAGGAGAATAGTGTGCAGACCAGACAGTGGCAAAAACTTAAAACTGATGATATCAAGTGTTAGCAATGATATGGAGCAACAGAAACTGCTGGTGTTAATATAACTATGACCATTTTTGAAGAGTAGTTTGTCTTTACATAATACAGTTGAGGATTTGCACTACCTTCTATGGTAGGCAGAAGGATGGCCCCCAAAATGCTCCCATCCTCATCCCCAGAACCTGATAACATGTGACCTTACATGGCAAAAGGGACTCTGCAAATGTGATTAAGATGAGGATCTTAGAGCATCTGGAGAGTTCCGGCATAATCACAAGGGAAGCACAAGACTCAGTGTCGGCGTGATGCAGCATGAGAAAGACTCAGCCATCCCTGGCTTTGCGGATAGAAGGGATTACCAGCCAAAGAATGCAGGCTTCTAGAAGCTAGCCCTTAGCAGCTACAAAAGGCAAGAAAACTGATGCTCCCTGGAGTCTCCAGAAGAGATTACAGCCCTGCGGATGCCTTGATTTTATCCCAGTGCAGCCCACTTCGGACTGTGACCTTTAGAACTCTAAGATAACAAATTAGGGTTGTGTTAAGCCACCAAACCCATGATAATTTGTTAACAGCAGCAGGAAACTAATACACCATCTGATGCAGTAACCTCGCTTATAGGTTACGTGTCCATACACCAGGAAACTAGCCCAAGACTAGCCACGGTAGCCGAGCCGGGACTGCACATCCTAACAGACTAGATGCGTTGGAGTATCATCAGACCATGGATTAATACCCAGCAATGACAAAAAATGAACTGAGAAGTCGGGGAAAGGACTTCTAGGTACTGCAGCATGAAGTCAGTGATTCTTTTCCACACAAAAAAAGCAAGTATAAAACTGGACAAGAGGATCCAACACGACCACTTCAAGGCACTGAAGATGGACCATAAATCGAGGACAAATGGAGAAGCACTTATTCCTGAAGAACTAGAAAAATAGAGCTGGATAATTATAGTTCTATCTCAATAAGACAAATGACACCTCAAAGTTGTTTACAAAAGTGAACAGCTCACACGACATAGATGAATCCTATAAACATAATTTGGAGTAAGAAAATCACAAAAGAATACACATAGCACGATCACACTGATATAAAGCATGAAAACAGGCAAAACTAAAATCTGTTCTTTAAAGGTACATACGTTGGGGTGCCTGGGTGGCTCAGTCAGTTAAGTGTCTGCCTTTGGCTCAGGTCATGATCCCGGGGTCCTGGGATGGAGCCCCGCATCGGGCTCCCTGCTCAGGAGGGAGCCTGCTTTTCCCTCTGCCTGCCGCTCCCCCTGCTTGTGCGCTCTCTCTCCCCCTTCTCTGTCAAATAAATAAAATCTTTTCAAAATATAATAAAATACAAAATCCAGATAGTGGTTATCTTTGCTGGGTGCGAGAGGTTTGTGACCGGAATGCGGAGAGAGAGGGGGCATTTCAAGGGTTCTCACAACGTCCTGCTTCTCTCTTGGGTGCTGGTTACCTCGGGGTTCTCTTTCAAGCATTGAAAACTGCCCATATATGTCTCATGAACTTTTCTGGATGTTTATCACCTTTCAGTTTTTTTTTTTTTTTAACATGTACAGAAAATAGCAAGATTCCCCAGATAGGGTAGCAGGCCAACACCAATATGACCCATCTCCAGAGGATGGGTCCTAGCCCAGTGGGGGCATAGGGAGAAGCAAGGTAAGCCAGGTAGAGACCCAGGATCAGCTAGCTCCATCGGGAGGGGGCCAGACCCACCCTGAGGAGCTGGCCTGCGACTGCCCAACTTATTTCAGCCCCCACCACCTGGTGGCACTGAGCTGCCCGCTGTCCTCCCACCTTGCTCAAGGGATCTGGGGACCCAGCAGGGAAGCACCAGAGAAAGGGGCTCAGCGACTGCCCCAGACTGGGAGGAGGTCCATGGAGGGCATGGCCATCCAGGGCCCTGTCCCTCTGGGTAAAGACTGAGTTTCCACTGTGAAGAGTTCCCTTCCCCTTCCTTTGACTTCTGCATCAGTTTGAGAGCCATGAACTCATTTGGGATGGTCATTTAATGAACAGTAAGAGGCACTCATACCACCAGGCAAGAGGAGCAAACATGGAAACTTTTGCCCTTGGCCGGAGGCTCTTTTCTCCCTGGAGTAGCCTGGGGTCCGACTGGTCTCTCCCCTGCTCACAGCGAGCTAGCCAGACTCTGCTCTGGTAGTTTCTAAATAGGAGCCCCAGCATCCAGACTGCTGCCAGAGAGGGGCCCTGGGCCAGCACGCAGAGGCCATCAGAGCAGGACTGAGTTACTAATCACATAGTTTATTAGGCCAGGGCTTTCAAGAGGCTCTGTTTATATAGCATGGAGTCACAGTTCATTCCCAGGAATCCAGAGCCCCTCTCCTGGCTGAGAAAGCCCGTCTACTGACCCGCTTGGAACTGTGTGACAGTTGGCTTTCTTGACAAGGTGATGGCCTGTAGGAAGAAGGAAGTCAGGTTTCCTAGGGCGTAGTCTATGTGCATGGCACCCCCCGGAGTTGTGCAGTACACAGACTGTACAGCTGTACACAGCGGCTCTGTTAACAGGCAAAGATGGGAAAGGGGAAGGGAATGACCATTTAGGGAGCCCTTAACGTGTTCTAGATGTTTTTCGTAAAACCCAATTTTACCAGTGAGAAAACTGATTCAGAGAAGTGAAATGACTTAACTGGGTTACACAGCTATTATGAAGATGGGCTTCAAACCTTAGTGGGCCTTAAAATTAAATGGTCAGTTTGAGACATTTTCCTTCTCCAGAAACCTCACAACTCACCTGTCCTTACGAGGGGAAAACAAGTCCTCCTGCCTCCATCCCTGTCTGTCCTCCATCAGGCCCCCAAGTTCCTCCTTTGTGCCCAGGCCCACTGCCTCCATTCCGCATCTGCCCATTCTGTGGGTGGTACTTTGCCTCTCCCTGCACATGGCTTTGCTCTCTCCCACACCACCAGTTGGAGCCGTGTCCCCTGGGAACTCTTTCCAGTCTTCCCCTCTTAGGAGCATGTAGCCCTGTTGGCTATCTCCTCTTCCTGGAATTTTCTTCCTTGGCTCGCATGACACTGGGCAATCATTCATTCATCTAGCTATCTATTCATACCTCTTGAGGTCTGTGCATGCCAGGTACTAGGCTAGGTGCTGGAGCAAGCAAGACTGGCTGTCTGTGATCAAGTCACACGCCGTCCAGGGAAGAGGCAGACTGGATCCAAGGGGCACACAAATCACCAATTTAGAACTGGAATGAGTGCCATGAAGGAAGAGCAGGGGGGCTTTGAGATCATAAAGCAGGGTACCATTACCCAGGCCAGGGGTCCGGAAGGCTTCCCTAAGAAGGTGGTGCTTTGAGCTGAGGTCTGCCAAAAGATGAGGAGTTAACGATCTGGGCAGGGTAATCCGGGCACACAGCGTGTGCAGAGGCCAAGATGATGGAGAAGTGCAGCCACTGGGAAGGAAGGAAAGGAGGTCCGTGTGACCTGTGCAGAGTGAATGAGGGGGAGTGTGGCATGAAGGGAGACTGGAAAGGTGGGCCGGGTTCACATCATGCCTTGCAAATTCATGATTTAGGATTTTGAACCTTAGCTTAAGTGAAATGGGTGTATGGCCATACAAGTCATGAGCTGTACAACTTCAAGGGGCACCATTTATGTTGTGGTCTATGGTAACGATGCCCTGGAAACGTGAACGACGTGCCCTAAGGTTGTGCAGTGTACATCCTGCACAACCATACCCAAATACTAAATAGTCTAACTACAGTGGGTTGCATGGATTGGAGAGGGCAAGAGGCTCTGAGGAGCCCAGTTAGGAGCCTGTTGCCATGGTCCCTACCTTCCCCTTCATGCTCACTCCCTTGCTGAGCTCACCTCTGTCCCTCTCTCCTTTCCAACAATTCCTTCCCTAACTTCTTAACGTTTGACTTGAGTGGAATTTAAGAACTACTTAACAGCAAGCAGTCAGGGAAAAGCAAGAATCAGCCTACCGGGCAAAGGACTCCACCTAGGGAGAGTGCCTTGGATGGGCAGGGCAAGGTAGCAGGGCGGAGCCACCGGATAGGGTCTCCTATCGACAGAGGCTCAATATGTGCCTGAAAAAATACATTATGTGCCTGAACCGACATGGGAGCAGAAAGGGAAGCTGAGCTCCAGGCTTCCCAAGTGGTCCTGGGAAGGCCATGAGCACATCCATCAGCAGGAGAGCTTGGAGCAGGGTCCGAGCCCAGCTGGGGTGGAACAGGGTTGGTTTCAGCTGGGGTGAGGCTGGGCGGGCAAGGGGGGCAGGAGGTGAGGGCAGTGGTCAGAGGAACCCTAGGCCCTGGACCCTCAGCTTGTGGCCCAGTCAGTGTTGATCTTTGCAGAGCCTGGGCCCCGGGGCCTTGAGCGTGCCTGGCTCTGTCAGCCAACCTGGGGGTCACAACCCAGCCTATCAGAGCCACCGGCCTCCCGCTCTGCCTGATCTCCAAGAGCCCCTGTTCCTGTTGACCAGGGCATGGCTAGAGTTCCAACATCTTCCCCAATCCCTTCCTTCCCAGTGGCTCTGCGGGAGCTCTCCCACCTCTGAATCCCAGAGTATTATTTTCTCTTACAACATTTACTTCATCTGACCTTCTACACAGGTTTTTAATAAATTCTTACTGTGCAAAACATCACATATACAGAAAGGTACGTAAGACATAACTGTACAGGTCCGTGAAGTACCATCCCACAAGCCACGGTGTAACCACCATCCAGCTCCCAGGTGCTCCTTCCAGCTACATAACCCTCAGCCTTCTCCCTAAATGTAACCACTGTCCTGACTTTTATGGTCATTGGGCTTTTGCCTTTTGCTTCTTTTTCTTTCACTTTTCCTTATTTTTTACCTAAATACGCACTCCTAAGTAGTAGACAGGATTCTTATGTTCTCTCCACGGACAGCTCTCCAAGGGAGTGAGTGTGGGGGGACAAGACTAGGGAGGGGGGGGGCCTTGTAGGGCAGAGGAGCTGGCAGAGGGCTCAAGGGGCAGCCAGAGAAGGTGACCAGTAAATAGAAGGGAGGGAGCGAGGAAATGGTTGTATAAAAGCTGGGGAACCCATGGCAGAACTCTCCTGAAAACACAAACTCCCAGCCTCAAACCCAGCTGCCTTGCTCTGTCCTCCACCGGAAGCAGTCTGTCCCCTGATGCCACCTGTTTACTGAGTACTGTCTGCCAGGTGGGCTTCTGTGCCCCTAGGGCCCTCCCTTCCTTAGGGAGGAGACGCAGCTCCATCCTAACTCCCCACCTGGTGCCCCCCCCGCTGTAGCCCCAGCCCCCCGCCCCCGCTCCTCCCCACCACTCCTAGCTGGCTCAGGGGCAGAGGCTGAAGGCAGAGGAGCCCCAGACACAAGTGAGACTCAGGAGACAGGGCAGGGGGCCCCCCCACCTGGAGATGTCTCCAGAGCAAAATCTGGAGGCTCCAGGGTCTGCTTTATTTCAGTGAGAGGTGAGACCCCCGCACCCAGCACCTCGGCGCCTTGCTGCCCCCTGCTCGGAATTCTTACTGTACACGCTGCCCAGCCTTCAGCGCCCCCCCCCCCCCCCCCCCCCCCCCCCCCCCCCCGCCTCTGGTTGTCTGGTGGGGGAGGCTCTTCTCTCCCAGCAGCACTGGGAGCTCTTCAGGAGCACCAGATGATGTCCTGGGGGTGAGGGGGCGGGACACCCGCCCCAGGGCCATGCCGGACACACGAGGTGGGTGGTAGAAGGAAGGGGGCTGTGTGGCCCCACTGAAGCCACGTGCGTTTTTGTTTTCCATGCAGACATTGTCAACTGTGACCTGAAATCCACACTCCGAGTGTTGTACAACCTCTTCACCAAGTACCGGAACATGGAGTGAGGGGCACACCGGCCCGCTCCCCCACCGCCCTCGCCTGCTTCTTCCCGTGTCCAGCTCTGTGCTCTCCCGCCGATCCAGCTCCCGCCCAGGGACAGCAAGGCTGGAGTTAGGAAGGAAAGGTTCAGTAACTCAGTGGGCTGACTCGCACCTCCCAGGCCCTGGGGACTGACGGGCCATCGCTCCCACCCTGGGGCCAGGTTCAGATTTCCTCAGTGTGATTTGGGAACCAGTTTAGGCACAAGAGACTCCCCTCAGAAAATGAAAATAAAGGTAATAGTTACCATTTAATGGTCGCAAACTACGTGCCGGGCACCACGCTGAGCTCTCCGACCTACTCATGACTCCCACTAAAGCAGGTAGTATAATCCCCTTTTATAGACAATGAAACTGAGGCTCAGAGAGGTTCAGTGAGTTGCCAGAGGCTGGCATTTTTCTTCCTTGAACATGTTTGTTAATAACGAGCCCATCACATTACGCTGCACGCTCTACAGTTGTGGGGGGTGGGGTGTGCACCTGCGCTCTCAAAGACGGCAGAGCCCCCGCCCCCCCATCTCACCACTAGGCGGGCTGGGTCGGGGCTTAGTGACTCACACAGACATCAGCTAATCCAATTTAACTCAATTAAGTGTGTGTGTGCGTGTGTGTGCGTGTGTGCGTGTGTGTGTGGTAGGAGTCCTGTCCCTCAACTACTTTGTACAAATGAAAATTACTCTTAATTCCTTCAGATTTGTAATAACCCCATACTCTGGTTTCAGAGTGACATTTGGGAAGAATTCTGTTTAAAATTAATGGAGTGGCACATTCTGCAGCCTTTTTGCTTGATTGCATGTAATGGGAGTGCCCTATATTTTCCTGCAAAATAAGTACTCAATTCATTATCATTAGGCAAATGTACAATATACTCAGGCACCATGGAGAGCTGGGTGCAGGCCCATATGAGCAGGGCTTAGGAAGTAGGGCTCTTCAACAGGCACCCTTGAACTTTAAAGAAAGGAACTCCTTTTTGCCTTCTAATTGATCATTTAGACCATTTCTGGCTAAGTCTGCCCACATGCAGTTACCGGCTAATTCAGGCGAGGAAAAATGTAAGTCATTTAGACCCAAGTCGAGCAGTCTCCTTGCGTGGGTTTACTCATGGGTTTGTGGTTACTTGTATCCCCTCTCCGTGAACCCAGCTTTGAAATACAGGGCTCTGCTTGTCCCAGGCTGCTGTGTTCCTTGGGAATAGGAAAGGGGCTGAAGTGGGAGGACCCAGAAGGACAGGAGGCGTGCGGAAGCATTTGCACACCTGACATGGGGGGGATACCCCCAGACAGAGAGATGGGGCTTATGGTACTTAACAGTTGCCCTTAAATTGCCTAAGGCCTTGGGGTAAATAATAACCGTTCTGTTACTACAACTTCATTATAGAATTTTCCTAAATATGCCAGATGGACACCAGCCTAGATACCCACCCGAAGTCTGTGCCTGCTTTGTCACTACTTTCAGATCATTGCCCAAAGCCACCTCCAGTTAGAGGAATTAATTTTGATCTCTATCACCATCCCCGCCCACCCCGCCAAGTTAGGCCTCCCATATGGTCCAAAACATTTCCTTCCAGCTTCGAAACATTTCCTGCTCTGTCTACCTGCTGTAACTCCGAACCCATAAAGTTTAGATAGACCGCATATTTCTGGGGATATTTTGCTCTAAGAAATAATTGTTACTCAGCATATAATGAGCTTTTAAGATAGGAAGACAATGCACTCTCTTGTGCCAATTTATGTAAAAGAACACAATTCTTTTTACATGATTAACGCCATATTACATTTTTCTCATTAGGAAACACTAAATAGTGTAATATTTCTGTTTGCGCTCATTTAAATTCCTGATAGCAAATCAAGATAAACCATTGCTTTGTCTCTTTGAGCAGTCCGAAAGCGGGATGAAATAAGAGGAATGCATTCATTTAAACATGCTTTGCTGTGCGAATTTTGTCTCCTTTGTTGTCCTTTTTTCTTTACATTCAAGCTGCAAATGTACGAAGTACAAGGGGCCTCATTAAGAGCACCCCTTTTGTATTTTGCGTTTATATGGTAATGGAAACACATCAGAACACTGGGAAGGTTTTAAATAACCAGACAGAGGTCTCTGCCTCAGTCCAGAGGCCTAGGGCCTGGGTCTGTCATCTCCCCTCGCCTGGAGATTTTCCTTTAGATTCTAGAATCTCCTGCTTAATACACAACGGTGTTTTTGGAGGTGGAGAAAGGCATCAGAACAATAAAGAAACCAAACTTCAGCCTCACCTCTTAAAAAAAAAAAGAAAGAAAGAAAAAGAAACCAAGAATCAAGTCTCTGTGGGCTTACTATGTTTTCTGTTGTTATTGTGCCTTTTCTACATTCATTGATATTTTTAATAGTTCATATATAAGTGGTACAAAATTCAAAAAGCATGAATGGGTATCTAGTAAAAAAACCGGTCTGCCTCCCTCCCCTCCCCTAGCAGCCAATAACCCTCCGCAGAGGCAACTATTTGAATCCGTTTTGCATATCCATTTCCAGAGATTCTCAGGCCACATAAAGCATTAACACACATATAAAATCTCTTTTTTACATAAATAGCCTATTATACGTACTGCCATGCACATTGCTTTTTTCACTTAATGTTGTATCTTGGAGATTTACACTGGATAGTAAAACTTCTTCAAGTGAGACTATGAATACTTTATAAATCCAAATGCACACCTCTGGTCTGCTTGAGCTAGGAAATGAAAGCCCTCCCCGGGAAGGAGGGAATGCTGCCTAGACAGTGATCTCAAAAGTTGAAACTGTGATCTAGTGGGTAGTAGTTGGGGGTTAAGGGTATGTTACCAGAGACATTCTCAGGCGGCCTCTGAATTTTTTTTTTTTTTGAAAGGCGTCCTTTAGATTATTATGCTGAATGTGTACCGTTTGATTAAGTTTTCATTTGTACATATAACTACGGCTACTAATTTGTAGTCGACTAAGAAAGTACTAATGGTTACTAAATACTGTGTGGATTCTGCTACAAGCCTAGCAATGCTCCTCTGTTCTATCAGAAAACTCCCATTTCCCGTGTGCAGACCCAGAGTTGATGTGCCCAAAATCTGGGAGAAGGCTCTTTATCAGCACTTCATCAGTGTGGCCTTGAGTTGGTTGCGATTTGCAATGGCTACAGTCAGTCCTTTCTAATTATGAATTACTGTTAGTTTGGCTTTATCATTATCAGTTTATTTTGTTGTGGGTTGCTTGGTTAACCCTACGTAGCGTACTGAAAGTTATTTGCATCAAAAGTCTTCTGGAACTATAATTGTCCAATAACCAGACTCTAAGACATGTATACATTGTGGTCCAAATATGAATTGTCCATACTCCAGTGCTAAAGCAAATGTATACATAATCCACTTCCCCCAAATTATCACTAATTTATTTTTCCACTGGAAAATGAGACTAGATGGAGTCTGTAGGTCAAGCAGTTTTGCCCTAAGTAGGGGCTGATCAAAAATACTTTGAGACCCACTGCATCTACTATAGCTCCACCTCAGGAACCCTACCTACATAAAACATCCTAGCTATTCAAGAGGGATAGGTCCTGAAGCCTCCACTCATGCTAATATGGCATGCAATCACCGCCCCCCCCCCATAAAATTCATTTAGGTCTATTGGAAAATTCAAGAGAATACTAAGAACAGGAGAACTGAATTGAAATGAAATGCCATGTAGCAGGTAGACTCTCTCAGCCACTAAGGGACCCGTGTCCACCCACCAGCTTCCCAACACCTGCAGATTCAAGTCTCAGCAAAAGACAAGTTCGTATGTGCAGGTTTCTCACTGTTATAACTCCAAAGACCGTATCTGCAAACACCAAGTTATATCTGCAAATACCAAATTTAGATTGTTTTTTCCTCTCTTTTCCCTGAAAAATCTAAGCCCAGGCTAGCTCCACAATTTGCTCGCGCCCCCTGCTTTACTAGGGTGGTGAGTGCGGATGCGAATACTTGCCTGGGCATCCATGAGGGTGCTCAGCGCAGGATGAGCAGCCCCCACACCCAAGCCTGACAATCTGGAGTTTCGGACTTCCCAAGTCCAAAGCCACCAGTGAAGCATGTCTTAAAGTACGTTTGCAGGATGTTAGTAGATATTAAGTGAAAAAAATGTCACATTCAAATACGTTTGGGAAATGTGAGGCTAAAGAAAAGTAAACTCGCTTTCTACAGCTTTGGTTTTATTTTTGGCTTTTTGTGTTCTAATTGGAGCGCATCTCAGTTTCCTGCATGGACGTATATTATGACCCTCTACAGGGAGACAGACTAGGGCACATCCGGATTGCATCTGACCCTGGGACCTGTTTGCCCCCTGAGAAATTTGCAGAATGAGTGCTCTGTGGAACTCCTCGGTTCATAAAATTTAGCCAGTGGGCCTCTATGACGTCTTAGTCGTTCTGTGCCCAAGTGGTGAAGGAGGCTCCCTTGTGGAGCTCACTCAGAGAGATGCACAAAAAATCATCACAGATCAGCGGTACCTACAAATGGTGATGGCCGCTGAGAACAAATACAAAAGTCTATGAAAGAGGTCTCATTCAGGTTTTGAGGTCAGGAGAGGTCTCTGGCAAAGTGAGGCTTTCAAGGGACACCTACACAAGAGAAGAGCTCGCCGTTAGGATCCCAAGCCAGGATAAGACTTGGCTCCCTGGAGGAAACTGCAGAATGCCCGGATGGCTAGAGGACACGGAATGGGGTGGGGAGAAGAGGTACCAGACTGGAGGTAGCAGAGGCCTGGGGATTTTATCAGAAAAATGGCAAGCAATGTATACATAAAAGCCTTCTGGCCCGTGTGTGAGAAAACTGGAGAAAGCAGTCAGCGTAGGGGGTCTGAGACTGGCCTTCCATCTGCAAACCAGGATGACAGTTGGAGAACAAAGGAGACCAGGAGAGGGGATGGAGCCCCTGGCCAGCCCCAGTCTGGTCTCCAGCCCGAGCTGGAAGCCTGGGTGTGCTTAGGAAAGGCTCACCCTCCTGGCGCTACTGGCAGGGCAGGAGGACCTAAGCCATCTCCAAGCCTCCTGCATTTTGCTCCGGAACCAGAAGACAGGATGGGGCTGTGTGCATGAAGCAAATGGAAGGACTTAACAGCCAGAAAGCAGATCCCTGGGGCCCAGTGCCCCCAACCTTTTCACCACAGAGGACTGGTGCTGTTTGGTCCCTGTGCGGACTCAGTGAGGGACAGGGTGGGGAGGGAGAGGGAAGTGGAAGGGGACCGGGGGAGGCGGGAATGCGGTCACCCAGCCTGGGGGCAGGACAAGGTATAGGCTTCCTGGAGGTGGAATAATAATTTCATTTTCCCAGTTCACATTAGTCAGCATGAATTACTGTTAGCATGCCCACCACGTTATATAAAGCCACCAGAAGTGGATCACTTAGGCTTCACGGTTAGGGTCTTGTGAAATACCTTTCATTCCTATGGTACATTATTTTCACTGGGAGTTTTGAAATCCCGGAAATAGCCCTGGAAACCCCCGCTGGGGAGCAGTTTGGCGGGAAACCAGCGCCTTGGGTACCTGCCCCCGAAGGACACCTCTCAGGAGGCTTTTGTGGCCTGAGCAACCCAGGCCTTGGCGCGTAGTGCACGTGGGCCCTGGCTTTGACGCTGGCATTTCAAAGGGCACTTAGGAAATTCTGAGAAGCCCCTCAGATTAAGATAAATGAGGTTTTATCAGTGAAACAGCCTTTTCATTTCTTGTTATCGATTTTCATGTTTTCACATCTTCAGATGCGATTTGCTAGCCCAGGGCCACATTCCAAGACACACAAACGTCATTAAGACAGCCGTTTTAAAGACTGCCATGTTTTATCGAGAAAGACAGGACAATAGATAAACATTTAATCTGTTACACATTGGCCTGGTATGGGAGACAGGGTTGGGACTGCGCGACTCTGAGGCTCTCACATGTCTTTCCGGAAACCCTGACAATGGCCTCGCCAACTGCCCACAGAAACACAGGGCCCGCCCTTGGCAAACACTTGCCAGTGTTTCTGAAAAGCAGCTTCTGGAAGCCTTTTTCCACTCCAAAACTTCAGAGGTTACCCCATCTTTCCTCATTTGTCATGATATTGGAGAATACAAATTCTCATGGAACTGGGGGCAGTTGGCTTGAAATAATGGACAATAACAATGGTGACCAGGGAGCATGCGCTAAGCTAGGTTCCCGAGGCCACAGAACCCTCATCTCATCCACGCTCTGAGTCTGCAGTTAATGCGGTGCACTCGTGGGTGGTGGCTTTCTATGTGCTATCCCTGAGCCTCGACTTCTTGCATCTTCAGTTCTTGCAGCTCATTCCCATAATATCCCTCTCTCACATTTTGGAATTACTTGTTTTCCAGACCCATAACCAGGTCTGTCATTGCCTGTGAGAGACCAAGCTCACCAGCAACCACCCTGATCAGGGGACCTGCCAAATTTATTTCATTCATAAAATTCACCCATCCGGATTAAATGGCTTCCTGACCTGCATGCCTTGGGTGCTATTTGTCAGTAAGAGAGCTTTCTCTCTGGTTCTTTTCACGAGGATTCCCATCCCCGCACGAGGAGTATGCCCTGGCATTGTTGAGTGGGACACCAAACACCAGAGGACAATAGGAATCCCAGTCAACTCCCTGGGCCAGGCCCCAAACTGCACAGGATCAGAATGCAATCAAGTCGGGGAATATGTGTAGAATCCTTGTTCTGAGTTCAGCCCCTTTCCATGCACAAAATGGAATCGGGATGTACAGGGTCCCTTCCCACATGGATTCCTCCATCCCAATGGAGGCGGGCGACAGGTGCAGCTCATTTAAAATAATTCAGTGACATGACAAGATAGGACCAGATACCTCTGAGTAGCCCTAGGTAGATTCTCCCAGAAAATAACCCAGCCCCAGCTGCCATATAATCTTTAGGGGCGTCTGCCCCCAGGATCAGTAATTTCATGTTCCAGACAGATTTGTTGCTACAAGAGAACACACAACTCACCCTAAAGCCAAATGGAGATTTAGGGTCATTTGTCTAAAGTCATACTTGTTGCTGAGAAATCATTGTCTTTATTCTGCAAACAGCCAGTCAGTCCCCCAAAGTCCAGGCCGGGCTCCATTGCCAATCATTTGAACTCTGTCCTTGCACTCAAAGCTTCCTTGCCTCTCCAAATCACCTTCTGGTCAGCTCCACTAGTGGACATTTTTATTCTTGTTCCCCAGCATAGAATTGCTGCAGCAAATCACAGAATGGACACATACCAGCGGACTACGCAATTGCCATTAGATGCTCCTTGCCTTCCCTGAGTCCTCTGTCTCCCTCATGGATTCCCTTCACCTCCCCCAAACACCCACTCCCTACCTTCTCCCCAGGCCCCTCCTCCTACTTCCTCCCTGCACGAGGTCTTCACTTCTTCCTTTACTGAGAAATCAAAGCCGTTTTCTTCCTGTGTTTTTCAGAGCATCCCAACATCTCACTGCCTCTCACGTCTTCCCGTCCCAGTTCTCAGGCTGCTGCCCCTCCTCCAGGCCTAGCCCCCCTTCTCCTCCAGCATCTGGGCTTTCGCTCCAAACCATGCAGATTCCTACAGCGAAAATCAACCGGCACTTGAGCCAGTTCTCCAGGCAATTCCACCGTCTGCCCCGGTTCACGTCTTCTCTGGGACACTCCTGGAGGGATACAGATCCAAGCTGGTTCCACTTCCTCCCTTCCCCCTTCCTTTTATGAACCCCGAGAATCCACTACTAGTTTTTCAGCGGCTGAAATTGCTCTCTGCGTGGTCAGCTCTTCACACCCAGGGCTGGCCGCGACACCTCTTCTCTTGGCGCTGCAGCCTCTGACCTTTGCTGGCCGTTACCTCCTTCCAGGAACTCAGCTACAAAGGTCGCACAGACTATACTTTTCTGCTTCTCTCCCGCTCTCTGTTGCTCTTTTGGCTCCTAGCTGGGCTTTTTTCCATCTCTCCGGCTCCACAAATGTGAATGCTGCCTAGGGGCATCCTCCATACTTCTTATGTCTCTGCCTGGCTTCCACTATGGCCTGTCTCCTCCCCAGCCCCGACATAGTCACCCAGCCGGTTGGGCATTTCCAGCTTCACATCTCCCCTCCGCACACCCACACTGAATCTTTATCTGCCCCCCCCCCATACCTGCTCCTTCTCTAGACATCCCTTATCTCTTCCAGAGGTGCCATCTCCTTCCCAGGTGCTTTCAGATACACAAAGGAGTTCTGAGTTTTCTGCTTCCCCTCCCCTGATCTTCCCAACCCCAACCACAGCCAATCCGTTCTATCGATTGCTTCTTCATGAACCACCTGTTTTGCATTGCTCTCCTCTTCAAACCCCGAGTATTCCCCTAATTTAGGCTTCATCCCCTCATGCCTGGATTTTGCAATGACCTCTTAACCAGTCTCCCTTTGGGCTTATCCATCCTGCACCCGTTCCCTGCCTCCAGGTTTTGAAAACCAGCTCAGATCATCTCACTCCCCTCTCCAATAATACTAACAGTGGTACTTATTGCACGCTTACAGCGTGGACTTTCTACAAATAATCCCATTGAGTCCCCTCTGCAAGACTGTGAGGTACATCCTATTACCATCCTCATTTTACAAAGGGAAAACTAAAGGCCCAGAGATTCAGTACTTGATACAGGTCATGTGCCCCATGGGTGCCAGAGCTGGGCCATGAACCCGGCCAGCCAGGCTCTAGCGTTCAGGTTCTAACCTCTTGAACTCAGTAGGTCTTCCTCGGTCCCCTCAGCGGTTTGCCTGTCCATAGACCAGAATTCCTTTGCCCTGCTCAAGGCCTCTAGAACCCGCTTCTATGCTGCCTGACCAATCACGAACTCCCTGCATCCAGACAGACCCGTCTGTTTGCCAGAGGACCTCTGTTTCCTGCCAGGAGCTGTTCTCCTTTGCCTTGTCTCTAGAAGGAATTCCTAAGGCAACCAGGCTCTGACTGATAAGGCTGTCATTCATTTATTCATTTGTTCAATAAAGATTTAAATATTGCCTGCGCCACCAGACCCTGTGCGAGGTGCAGAATACTGCAGATAACAAAACAGGCATGGCCTCGTCCCCATGTGCCTACAGTCGAGTGACTTCCAAACCCTGCTACTGTCCTCTGACCCCCCGATTCAGACCCCACACAGAACCGGGCTACAGCTGCTCCCAGGCTTCTGCGTGACCCCCTCCAGCCACAGTCCCTGCTAGGGAGTTAGGGGGCTCAGACCCTCTTTGCATGTCAGGTACAACCCATGTTTTGCCAAAGCTGTGAGGGTGTTGCCAGGGGACGGATGCTCCCTCTCAGGAAAGCTCAGCTCCAAGCCCCTTTGTGGTCAGGAGGCCGTGAGTCAGAGATGAGCTCCAGAGGTCAAGCAAAGACTTGAGACAAACTCTTGTTGTGTTGCCACCCTGTGTCTAGGCAGAGGGCTGGCTTTTGCAGAAAACTGGGCAAGCACCCTCTCAGGGAGGGGCAGCTGTTATCCCCATTTTACAGAAGAGAAAACAGAAGTTCACTAGCTGGGACTCAAACTTGGTTCTGACTCGGAAGGCTTTATTCTCCCACAATTCCCTGCTGCCTCCATATTCCTAGCATCCTAGATTTCTGGGGCCACAAAGGCTAGAGATGGGGGTCAAGAGCAAGATCGGTGGAGTTTGACTCCAACTGTGGATCAGTGTTCCTTTTCACATCTCAAATACTGTGTTTCCTCTTGACTTTGTTTCATGTATTTATCTAGTTGGTTGGCAGAGGGGGGAATGGTGCAGCGTTCCTTAACTAACTGTAGGAAACTCTGAATGAAGAAGGATTTAACAAAACTCTAAAGGTGTTCTTTTGAAGGTCCGTTCTGTGTCTTTTCTTGCCAAACACCTAGTTATTTGGGGTGCTCTGTGAAGGGGCGCAGGTGTTAATGGCTGAGGGAGCCTCACTTTCTCTCCAGCAAAGAAATGGCCTGCCTCTGCCCTGGAGTGGGGATTTGGGGGGCTGTCTGGCCTTGGGCAGAAAGCGGGGGACAGGCTGAGCATGAGGCTTGTGTCTGGAGGGAGGGAAGGGGCCTGGGGGCTAGGGCAGCTGAGCACTGCTATGCCCAGGAGAGCAGCCAGAACTGCTGATGTCTCACAGGTGAGGCTCCCACGGGCTGGACACGGTTCAGGCAGGAGGACTCCGGCAGATAGGGCTGAGCCCGGGCAGTAAGCAAGGCTTGAGATCAGAGGGCATCGTTCACAGAGGGGACAGACAAGCTGGTCTTGGAGCCCCACGGTGGGGTGGTGGGGTGGGGTGGGGTGGAGAACCGCAGTGCAGGGCAGGGATGGAGGCAGGCACTCAGCCTGTGAGCTGGACAAAAGAGCCAGGGAGGAGGGCGCTGCCATCAAGGTGCCCAGGTGCTCCAGCTAGACTCTGGGTCTTTAGCAACCAAGCCTCTCCAGGGCTGCCAAGCTGCTGCCCGTGAGCCCTCTCTCCACCTTTTCCAACCTCCCTCCCTTCCCTGTCCCCCCCACCCACCCCGTGGTCAGGGGGTGGCTCCTGCATCTGCTTCAGGGAATGCGTGTGGACCCAGCCGCAGGCAACCAAAGCAGCGTGGTGACAGCCATCCTGGCACACCATCCAGGCCGGGCCCGGCCACCCTGCATAGAGCGCACAGTTCTGTCGGCCTGGCCTATGCCCCTCCACCGAAAGTCTCTGCTTCCTCCATTCACAACCAGGATTACTCACGCTGGCCTCTGTGTGAGTGCTGGTTGTAAGGTGAAGGTGCCACGACCATGCATATTTACAATAACTCCATGAGAGATTTCGAAATGGAATTCCAGGGAAAAGCAAGCAAGCCACTGAGCAGCCATCTTCTTCGACATTTTCCCCGAAGTGTCAGGGAATCAAGTTATACTGCCCCAGGATGGACCCACGTGAGAGTGCAGAAGCACATGTTTTAGGTACAGTCAGAAGCCCTGGAAACTTCTACTTAGAACATAGCACCTGGGCTCAAGGCCTGGCACTCGCTAGCTGTGTGTTATTGGGCAAGTCACTTTACCTCTCTGAGCCTCTTTCTTTGTAGTGAGATAATAAGGGGGTCCTATCACATGTTAAGTATGGGGTTTGGTTCTGCTTGCCTGACTCAGGTGTCTCCTTCCCCCCTCACCCTCTTCGGGCTTGAAGCTGTGCTCCAACTCTGACAGTGACCATCCCAGCCTGAGCAGGACCATTGTATCACCCAGTGCTTGTTGAGGGGACCGAACGAGAGTGTTGCTGTGGACATTGGGTAAAGCTGAGAGTTCGTGTCACATATGAATTCTCACTGCTGTTATTGCTCCAAGCACAGGACCAGAGTTGGCAAATAGCGGCATGCTTACTGTGCTCCTCACACACCTGTGGCAGACATTACTAATCAATCCAGTAAATCCAGCACTCTTCCTGGCCATTGATGTCTGCAGTGGAGTGGAAGGAAGTGAAAATGTAGAAAAGAAAGCTATTGGCCATTGTGCACAGTATTTATAGCTTAGGATACCAACGTGGGGCTCCAAATAAGAGCCTGAATGCTAGCCCTGTGTGGGTCAGATGCTCACCCCTGGGCCAATTAGCTGCAACTGGGGATAAGGGTAACAGGCAGAATCTGTAAGAACATAGTAGCTACCATTCAAAGTCGAGAGAAACAGCTACTAGAAAAAAGCATGTTATTCTACTCAGATTTTGCTCCTCTAGAAAAGACACTACCCAAAGTTCTCAGGGGTAGCAAGCCATGTGAGAGATGAGCAAAAAACCCGGAGAAGTTAAGTGGTGTGGCCAAGAAAGGGCTAGAACTGCTAACTTCAGTTTCTGTGCTTTTTACCTTGGGGCAGGCAGCAAGGTTTGCAAACACCCACGCATTACTCAGCCAACCTTACAGAGGCCCAGACCCTACAGCCAGAGGCCAGCCCTGAAAAGTGAGACCCAGGGAGCCCTTGGCCAGGATCTAAGAGCTGAGAAGCAACCACAATGAAATCCAGAAGGCTCTTTAGAGAAGCCTGCAGTTTGGGAACAATCCCGCTAAGTCATAAATGCTTCGAATTCCTCAGCTTTTGCCTCCAGAATTTCTGGCAGCCCCGTGCAGAGGGCGAGTATTCACGGACAGACACTGATTCTCCTCTGCCGCAGAAGGCCAGGCCAGGCCAGCCCCGAGACCGGGAAGCCAGCACACCAAGTCTCTCCTCTAGAAATGGCCAGAGGAGGGCAAGGCTGTTGCTGAGGGTGTTGGACGCCCACCCAGATCTCCCTCCGGGCCTGGCGCTGATTCCCCTCTTCTCCCCAACCTCCCCCAGGTGCTCCCACTGCACCAGCGACCTCAAACAAGGAAGCCTCCCCACCCCAGGGACACAAGGACCGGTACCTTGCTTCCATCCATCCAGGGCGTCTCGGCGCTCCGGTGAGAGGGTTGAGTCCTTCTGACAGGCGCCTGGCAGGTTGGCTTCTCTCCCCGGCCTCACCGCAGCTGCCTCCTCATAGGGGCTGTCCCTGACAGCTGTTGGTCCTGTGATCTGTGCTCCCGACAGGTGTATCTCATTTGCTCACAGGTGCTCCTGCCATTGTGCCCCTGTCTGCCTCGTGTGGCCTCCCTGCACCTCCAAGCCTGCTGCCCGGGACCCTGGCCCGCTGCAGCCAGGGCACCGAGAAACCACCGCATCCAGCCCTGCTGGCTCGCAGGTGGACAGCCCCGCCCAGGGCCACAGAGCCCCTTGGTGGCTAAGCTAAGGTGGCCCTAGGGGCCTCTGACCTCACTGCCCTCTACTTCTGTGGGATGATATTCAAGTTGCTAACATGCTTGACACCCACTCTGTCTATAAGCATTTCTGCTAATCTTCACGAGCCCATAAGGGAGGGGTAATTAGCATCACATTTTGCAGATGTCAATGAGCTGCCCCAGGTTGCACAGCCCAAAGTAGTAGAGCTCAGGTCTGCACTGCTCTCCAGCACATGTGCTTTGCACTAGCCACACTGCTTCTAGCTCTTGTGGGACAATGGAGTCTTCGGCTTGTTCATGACCCATGCAAGACCCACGTGGGTCCTGGCCCAAATGTGGCCCATGGGCAGAGTCGCTCCTTCTGCAGGTCAAGTTCTCGCCCATTCCTCGGGGCAGCCCTGCCCACTGCCCTTCCAGCCCAGGGGAGCCAGGGGTTGCAGGGTCAGGATTTAAATCAAATGCCCAGCAGCTCCCTAGGGAAGTCCCCAAAGGGGATAGAAATATGTCACACTCATGCTCTATCTACTAGACTAAGTCGGAATTATTGCAACTCAAGACGGGGCTCGATGAGGAGGCAGTAGGATCCTTCCAGGATGACATTTGATGAGGGAGATATGAATATAAAAGCCCCATTGATAGGGGCGCCTGGGTGGTTCAGTCGGTTCAGTGTCTGACTCTTGATATCAGTTCAGGTCTTGATCTCGGGTCATGGGTTTGAGTCCCATGTTGGGGGCATGCATGCATGCATGCATAAATAAATAAATAAATAAATAAATAAGTTTTTTTTTAAAAAGCTTCATGATAGACCAGCGGGGAAAGAGAAGGGAGGGATTACCCCTGCATAGGGGAACAAGAGAAATGGGCAAAAAACCAGGTGGGCAGGCCCACCAGTCCCTGTAGGCCACTGCTGTGCTCCCACACGTGCAAACACACCCCTGGACCATGTGCACCTCAGACAAGGAGGCCTCCACGCACACGCTCAGCCTCCTTCAGGCCCAGGGCCCACAGGGGGCACCCTCAGCGCCCCAGTGACATTATTTTACTCATGCCTAGTGGCCAAGGCCTAAGAGGCTGTGATCTGAGCAGTGGCCGATCACCATTCCCCCAACACACCCGAGTTCTGCCTCAGTTTCCCTTCCTGGCACTCTTATTTCCCCACGGAATTGTTACTGATTATGAGTCCACACGGCCTAACTGAGATTCTGACAGCATGCCCAGACAGGGCTCCCTTCACTAGTGGTCAGGAGTAAAGGATGTCGGTATCTGCTCCAAAATCTGCCCATTGTTTGTGGTCCTCCTCAAGGAGACAGAGTTCCCAGAACTTCGCCACTGTGGATGACAGCAGAGTTCTGGTGATCAGTAGCCCAACCATGAATGGTGGTCAGAGGCAGCAAGCACTGTGGCTTCAGAAGCTCAGACAAGATTTAGGTGGGGTGGACCTGGGAAGAGACAATCATGGTGGCTAATATCCAACATCAGGCAGAGAGGGATGGTTCTGACCCCCTGCCTAGCTAGTGACCAGGAGCTTGGCAGATTCAAAGCTTCAGGGAAATCCTTAAAGGGCTGAGACCCGGGCCAGGAAAGGCCCTTAAGGGCTGGGCTCTGACTCCTAGGCTAACGGACTGAACTATATCTGGGTCAGCAATGATAGCCCTTGAGAAGGTGGGGCCAACCAGGGGGAAAAGTGAAGGGTCTTGACCCAGGGGTATTCTTGCATTCAGTAATGTTGACCTAAGAAGAGCCAAGGGTAATCAGTCCCCAAAAAGTAACCCAGAGTAGGCAATGGTATACCCCAGGAATGCACGCAGGAGACCTGTGCTCGGTCTTGGGCAGAAAGGGTTCAGGCTGGAGAGCATGGCTGGCCCAGTTATAAGCAGTCCTGAGCCCCGTGTTCAAAAACCAACTCCACCTCTCAGTGGCCAAGAGACCTTGGGTGAGTCACTTCACCTCTGTCTCAGGTGAGTCCCTGCAGGAAATGGATGGACCACTCCAAAGGAGTGAGCAAGATTAACAATGAGATGGTTCATGGGAATTTAATGAAGGAATGATTTTCAAAGTTGGGGGCAGGCCTGAGGGAATCACTGAGGGGTGGTGACATGCTGGAGACCAGCAGCCCTGGGCAGCCGGTACCATGCCAGGACCAGGGGCACAGGGGTCTTGTGGGGACCCAGTGAGACTGATAGCTGCAAGGAAGGGGCCGCTGGACAGGAGCTCTGGCTTTTGGTGAAGGAATCTACTTACCACCAGCAAACTGAGGCCAGGCAGGGAGGAAGCAAGAGAGCATGAACAACCTCCTTTCTACTCTAGTCTCCAGTCTTCCAGCCTCCTGCCCAGAGGCCAAGGGAGGCCAGCTGTTGCAGCCTCCTGGAGCACAGAGAGGGGTAGGGAAAGTTTGAAAGCAGGACTGCAGGGGCAAATGGAGAATATCCCACATGCCCTCTCTGAAAACATTTTCTTACTCAAAAAAGAAGGAAACAATACCTGTCCTGCCTACCTCCAAGGAAGCTGTGAGAATCAGGCAAGAGGTTCAGGCTCCAGGGGAGGGGGCACTGGTTGACTTCTGAAGGCCTGTTCAGCTCTCAGAGCCTAGGATTCTCAGCAAATAAAATCACTAGGAAGAAGGACTGAGCAGAGCACCTGGGACAGAAGAGTCTGGAAGCTCAGTAGAGCCAGTCTGGAGCCATAGCAGAGGTCAAGCTTGAGTTTGAGCTTGAGTAGCCACCAGAGTAGCAGCCAACCTCCTTAGGGGACTGTGGGTATATGGGAAAGTATAGGTGGGGTTAGAAGGCCAGGTTCAAATTCTGGCTTTGCCCCTTACTAGCTGTATAAGGAAAGGTACTAAATCCTTCTGTCTTATCATCCTGAACTGTAAAAACAGGAATGAACTCTCAGAGGCTTGTTATAAGGATTAAATTCAAAGAGATGATATGTCACCATGCCTGGCATATGAGGTATTCTCCTGAAATAGGAGCTCTTTCCTTTCTTAGGGACACAGGTTATGGGAGGAAACGGCACAGCCGTAATGAGGAGCAGTGGAAATAAAAGTGAAAAAGCAAGTGAGCTCAGTAGGGGTTGCCTATGAAACTGGTCCCCCAAAGGAGGTTTGGGAAGGTCCACAAGAACCCCAGAAATGCTATAAATCAAGTAACATGAGGCCGTAGAGTGACCCGATGTGACTGTCTGCAGATGACTCAGCCTGGGGTGGAACAGGACTGTCCGTCGTCCAAAGCATGTACCAGCCAAAGCCCCAGGTCCCCTGGCGGCTGGCTCATCATGTCTCAGTGACCACATGCTTTTTCAAAGGGCAACCAGTGGCTTCCAGGTACCCTGGCGGTTGGGCCAGGCATGGAGGGCAAAGCCTGGAGCTTTTACTGTCCTCTGGGTGAGGAGCCAACTCCTCATTAGTTGGATGAGGGACACAAGTACCAAAGTAGCAGCTCTGGACAGAGCCTGCGGTTCCCGATTCAGCTCCGGCTTCTCCCTGAGGCTCCTTCCGTCTTCTCTCACCTGCAGAATAAGAGTGATAATAGCCTCCCAGAGGACTCAGAAAGAGCACAGGGACCATGGAAGAGAGTACGCCACCGAGGGCGTAGCTTGATCCAACGGCCATGCCATGGCTCTTAGCGCTCCCCGAGGCTGCAACCACAGAGAAGCCACAGTGGAGAAATGACTTCTCCTACCAGAGGCCCCGGCGAAGAGCTAACTCTTGCCCAACCCAGAGCAGGAGGGAACACACATGGTTGGAACTGAGAACACAAACATCCAGGCCCCCAGACTCTGAGGGCCATGGTCATGGAAAGAAAAGAAGCCCCTTCCTACTCTTTGTCGGGGAAAAATGACATCTGAGTTAGACTGGTTCCTCTCTGGGTGTGCTTCTTGGGCCACCGGCTCCCAGAATGATTCCTGGCTCCTTGCCAGCACTCAGGAACTGCTTGTGTTCTCATTCCTCAGTAGGATGCACTGGCGTCCGCACCCGGGAAGCCGGACACTCACAGTCTATTATTTGTGCCCAACTCTTTGGAGAAGGACTCCTGGAAACAGCCTGGACCTAATGCCCTCGACAGCACCAAACTCCAGGCGCTAGAACTTAACTTGAAGGAGAGAAGATCAAGCATCCCAGGCCCAGGATCTCTTGAACTCAGCCCTGGAGTCAGAAGGGGCAGTCTGGACCTTCCTCTGTGTGTGGCCTCCTTGCCCTACATCCTATGCCCCATCTCTCCTGTTCCAGCTCTCTAGACCCAGTTGACAAGAGGCAGTTCTTCTGGCAGTTCCTAGGCATCACAGCTGCTCTGGATGCTGGGCCAGGACCTGGGGGCCCCAAAAGGCCTAAGATTCGATCCTTGCCCTCAAAATGCTATCCTGGCCCCTGGCAATAGGTGTGGGTGGGAACAGAAGGTACAGAAAAGGAGTAAACGTTGAAAGAAGAGCAGGAGTTCGGTCATGAAGGACCCCAAACGTCAAGCTAAGGGACTATCACTGTCCCCCATTCAGGGACCGGAGAGGGTCTCTAAAGTTGTCTAAGTGGGAAAGGGATAGGATCAGAGAGGGAAGGAGGGGCCCCACCTGCTCTCTGAGCCCGTGGCTCCCTAGCCACCAGGGCCGTGCCAGGTCAGCTTCTCCAGTCCAGAGTCCAGGGGCCAGGCCAGCTTTGCCCTTGCTCTCCGACTCAGTTTACCCCCCATCACCCTCCTTGCCAGCATGACCAGGGGATTTGGATGGTCTTGTTGAAGACCCAGAAGTCCACTAGGCTTCACAGTGTAACACAAATGTGAGAGTCCTGGCATGGAGATAGGTGAATTGGGTTTGAGAACCAGATTTCCCCTCTGAATGACCTTGAACAGGCCGTGACCCCTTTCAGAGCTGGGTTCTATTTCCAGAGGATAGCCGTGCCCATGGCTGTGAGGGTACAATGAGATCATGTGTGTCAAGGCAGGTAGTATGTGGCCTGGGGACCCAGAAGGAGGTCAGTTCATGCTTGCTGCATGTGAACCTGACTAGCAGTTCAGGCTGGGGTCTCTGCAGGAGGAAGCCCAGCCAGGCCCAGCCCAGCAGGAGAAAAGTCCCTTAACTGGGAGAATCCCAGGGGTCACCAGGGTTCTGAGACCATATCAGGCAGCGCTCTGACCCCTCTGCTGTCCCGGGGGGTGGCAGGGGCCGGGGCTCCACTCCAGAAGTTTATGGGCTATTAATAGTTGGTAGCAGTGGGGCTGCAGGCCACTGTCCAGGGATTCCTCTTTCTCGTCTGCTCTCAGCTGTACTGCTCTTTAGAAGCACTGAGCAAGAGTGGTGTTTGTTGGAAAAGCTGGTGGGGGAAAGAGCATGAAATCTTGCCTGGAGAAGACCATCATTTTCCCCAAATTGTTTCCCAACAAATGTGTTTATATTTCACTTCTCTGTTTCCAGTGAGGTAAACAAAAGCCTTTCGTTTCTGCTCTTTGTTTTGGCTTTTTCTTGAAAGTAATGATCTATAAATAGGAGTTCACGTGGAAAGGCATTTTGATGGTTTTCTCATTTAATCCTCATCCTGAGGTAGGGGCTAATTTTATCCCCATTTTGCAGGTAAGAAAACTGAGTTTCTGAGAGCTTACGTGATGCAGCCAGAGCTGCAGGACTGGTAATGGAATCACCAGGATGCGCCTCAGGATGTCTGCCTCCAAACCCCGCACTCCTCCTGCCCCCCACTGCCTGCCATCTCCCTGAGAAACTCCCTCCAGAGGCTGTGCAGAGTTCCTCTCTGCAGAGCACAGGAACAGAGAATTCCAGGGTTGGAAAGGACCTGCTGCATTTCCCCACACAAGGCAGGAATCGCTCCGACAATATTCCTGGCGGATGCATGTCCTGTTTCCCGGAAGAGGAAGTGAGGGGAATCAACATTAACAAGGCCAGGAAGGAGTGTATTATCTAGGTGGCATTCACCTACAAAAAAGTACAAGTTCTGACCTGACTGGACTAAACCATAAGGAAAACTCATCTACGTAACAAGAAGTCCAGCGCTGGTTAATTCAGTGGCTCCATGATGTCGTCAGCAACCCAGGTTCTTTCCCGCATTAGGCTCGGCGCCCCCATCAGGGGGTCGGTGTTTCTCCACATGGGCTTTCAATGGCTGCTTCCGTTCCAGGCTTCATAGGCAGCCTCAGCGATAGCCAGTGGAGGGCGGACAGGTTTTTTTGGTGTTTTTTTTTGGGGGGGGGGGGGAGAGTTTGTTTATCCTATGTGTCTTCTTCTTCCTGGCATCCTTTAGTGACGTTCCCTCCCCGTGTCTCCTTGGCCAGGACAGAGCCTCGTGGCCACCCTGAAGCCACGACTCACAGGCAAAGGGAATGAGATCACCAGAAAGACTGGCCTGAAGAGTGAGGATTGCTCCTCCCTGAATTATGGAGAGGGGGCCTGGAGCCCTAAGTACAACCGGGATTCTGTCTGCGAGGAAAAAGGAGAGGGTGGCTGGGGAGGTGACCAACTCTCTCTGACCCTGGGGGATACTCTTTTCTCGAATTTGCAGGTGAAAATCACCAAAATTGAGAACTCCATGACTTGAATCCTTGTCTATTGGACTTTGTCCTGCATCTCACTCACTGCTATAATTCCAAGAGTGTTCAAAACCATGCATGTAGATGGTGCTCAACCAACCAGCTTGGTTTAATGCAACAAACATAGGGGTTGCCTTCTACGTGCCACGTGGTTGGTAGCGTGCTGGAGATACAGCGGTGACCAAGGCAGAGCCTCTGCCCTTGAGCTTATCATCTGATACCTTGTAGTTATCACTATCATCATCATCATCATCATTATTAAATAGTACTATTCTTGTTATTTTCAACCAACATTTACTCAGCACACATAACATGCTAGACATTTTGGAAATATAGAACATTCATGCCGGGGCTCAGGATAATTTTTGTAACCTGTTTGGCAGATAGGAATGCTTAGGGACAAGGACTGACTTGCCCAAAGTCTCACAGTTCATGGGTGTCAGACCCAAGAACAAATTCACGTATACCTAAGTCAGAGACCACCTTCTTTCTACCAACTGTATTCTCTGTGCCTCTCAACCTACTAAATGCTCTAGTTTACTAATTAAAAAAAAAACATAATATTAAGCCAGTATATGGATATGTAAATCCCAAAAGTTATCATAAGTCCGATTTTTGTTTGTCTCTCCTTGTCTTTTTTGCTCTACGCAGTGGAGATTGCCCCTCCCCTACCAGGACATGCAAAATTGGGCAGTTTTATTATTTTCTTCTGACTTCTAATACCTCACATTAAGTTTCTAACAAAATAATCAAGAGATTAAAATATCTCCTCTCCCTTGGCTGGAGACTTTGCCAGGAAGAACTCACCGTCAGGGAAGTGGGACTCTTCTTCTCTCTTTACTTTTTAGATAATGAATTTTCCTCAGGTCATTCCATTTCTGGAATCCAGCAATTCCTCCATTTTGAATGTTAGACCTTTGTTACCAGCAGCCTTCTGGAGCTGCCTCAGGATGATCCAGAGAACATGTTCGAAGTTGCCACAGGTGAAAAAGAAAGTCATTTATTAACCAGCTTTGCTCAGAAGTGTCCTTCTTGACACATCATGTGGTTCAGGATCCCACAGCTCCACTATGAATCCACCCTCCTCTTTGTCACCAACACAAGTTGCTGGGTGTTGCTGAGGTGCACTCTGCTCAGAGTCCATCTCCCTGTCTGAGTTGAGGATGCTTTTTGCCCTAAACCAGATTTGCTGCCATCCTCCTGGGAGCCCAGAATTTAGGGGACAGGCAGTGAGCCATCTAGCCCAGGAAGGCTGTTTTAAAGAAATTATAAGAAATTCAATAAAGGGGCATCTCGGTGGCTCAGTCGGTTAAGCATCTGCTTTGGCTCAAGTTGTGGGATCGAGCCCCACGTCGGGCTCCCTGCTCAGCGGGAAGCCTGCTTCTCCCTCCCTCTCCCCTGCTTGTGCTCTCTCTTGCTCTCTCTCTCTCTCTCAAATAAATAAATAAAAGCTTAAGAGAAAAAGAAATTCAATAAGCAGTCCTTCCTAAGCCTGTCATTTTTTCCATATACTGTACCCACCTACCTCTACCTTCTCTCATCTGGGTCTCAGTTTCCTCCCTTTTGTTTGCCTTAGTTTTTCTTGTCCCAGTCTCTTTTCCTGGACTCTAAATAAGACCTTCTTGCCCACAGCCAGTGCTATAGCCTAGCAAGAATCAGCAGACACCTGAGATTCAGGTCACAGGTTCAAATTCAGCTGTGAGTCCTAAGGTAAGAGACTCAACCTTTCTAAGACCCAATTTTCTCTTTAGTAAAATAGGGATAATAGTTCCTAGCTCATAGCGCTAGGTGGATTAAGTGGGATCTTTTGTGTAGGAAGCCTGGCATATTGTCAGATATACAATCCATAGTAGTCAGCCCCATACCACATAGCCCACCTAAGTAGACTCACTCAATAGAGGTTTCTTGAATTAATCTGAAATAAACATTTCTAGATTTCCAGGCTGCCCTGGAAGGTTTCCTCTACCACCCTTATCTTGGCTTAAAAAAAAAAAATCAGAAGCAGGGTGCCCAGGTGGCACAGCTGGTGGATCATGTGACTCTTGATCTCAGGGCTGTGGGTTCAAGCCCCAGGTTGATTGTAGAGATTACTTTAAAACTTTTTAAGAAATTAAATTTAAAAAAAAAAATCAGAAGCTTGAAAGTGGAGGAGGGACTGGAGAGAGGGCAATGAAGTAAACCGGATGCTAGAAGCCCGGATTGCCTTTGGCTCAGTCTGGATTTGAGGGAAACCTGGAATTACTGCGATTTCATCACAGCAGCTGGTCCAAGATAAACCTGCCAGAACTGCTCAGAGGCCAGATCTGGATTGCAGTGATAGCTGGGGCCTGCTGAGAAGCAAGGAAAAACTATTTATCTGACATTTTTTTCAACCCCAACCAAGAATTTTCTTTGGCTCGAGATGTCGCTGGGACCGGTTTTCATTTGCATGGAGCTCATTTGAGGATCCGCGCCTCTGACGGTGGAGACTTCTTAGAAAGACTTCCATTCCCCTGCCTCCTTTCCTTGTGTGCTTTCTCATGATTCAGAAATAATTACCCATCCAGGAAAACTAATCCCTGAGTCTTAGTTGTGCATGGATTGTGCCAGAACCTCACGTATAGGTTCTCTCTGATTCAACTCCACACAGAGCCTGTGTGGGCCTGAGCATCAGCAAAGATGGCCGCCAGAGAACATTTGCCCTACTTCCAAATTGGCAGCCTTCATCTCATTGAGGCCATGTTAACTGATGTGGTACATTTTAATACATTTCACCGTCTCAAGCTGTGGCAGCAAATTTAGAGTGTGAATCTTCCTAACAGCTGCTCCTAGACTGGCTGTCTGGAATCTCTGCATCCTTGACCTGTTGGTGTCAACCAAAGAAAAACTTGTCCCTGTATTATATATCTTGGGGGGAGAAGGGGCTTAAGACAATCCCGTCTGAGCTAAAATACCACCGTTCTTATAATATTATGAAGACTCTGCACTTTTCGAACAGGTAGCATTTGGGGAGTGGTATAAATATTCTAGGAATTAAAAGAGTAAGTTTTTTTTGAGAAAACGATCCAGAATGTGTCCAATCAGATCAGCATTATCTGCCTCCAATCAGGTACTTTATTCTGATGATATTGCCTTAGGAGCCTTTTGCATGCCTTTGGTTTATCATCCTTAGTCAGAGCTAGGCACATGGATGGTCTTGGCTGCATTGTTGCCATGGCCAAAGATTAGACACAAGTGTTCATTGATGGGGGACTAGCTAAATCAATTAGGATACCACATCCAGTCAATAGAATGGCATACAATCATTAAAAAAAAAAAGTGATAATCTGAAGGGGCACCTGCACCCCAATGTTTTTACAATGTCCACAATAGCCAAACTGTGGAAAGAGCCCAGATGTCCATTGACAGATGAATGGATAAAGAAGATGTGGGATATAGATATACAATGGAATATTATGTAGCCATCAAAAAAAATCTTGCCATTTGCAACAACATGGATGGAGCTAGAGGGTATTATGCTAAGCGAAATAAGTCAATCAGAGAAAGATAATTATCATATGATCTCACTGATATGTGGAATTTAAGAAATAAAACAGAGGATCATAGGGGAAGAGAAGAAAAAATAAAACAAGACAAAACCAGAGAGGGAGACAAACCATAAGAGACTCTTAATCAGAAAACAAACTGAGGGTTGTTGGAGGGAAAGGGGTGGAGGGAGGGGGTAAGTGGGTGATGGACTTTAAGGAGGGCACGTGATGTAATGAGCACTGAGTGTTACGTAAGACTGATGAATCACTGACCTCTGCCTCTGAAACCAATAACACATTATGTATTGATTAATTGAAAAAAACAAAAAAGTAATTAAAAAAATTTTTTAAAGTGATTCACCAAGAATAAACAATAAGTGTTATTGTGAAATAGTGCCCAAGAAATATAGTTAACAGTTAAATCTGGAAATACACAAGATCCTGGTCGTATTGATCATCTCTGGGAGGAGAACCAGGGCCAGAGGCTCAAGAAGAAGTTTATGTCATTTCTGTACACTCTTGAGTTTTGTACCTTGTGTTACCCACATACATGATGATAAAATGGTTGATTTTTCAAAAACTGCATTCAGGGTCTAGCCCGAAGAAAGATGGTCCAACTAACTATATCATTCAAACAGTTATAATCACAAGAGCTCTCATTTGCTGAGCAATTACTCTGCATTGGCCTCGTGTTAGGGTTACTTACACATTTCATCTGATTTTCCCTTCAAAGCAATCTTAAGAAGTAGGTTTTACGGTCTTCATTTTAGAAACAAGGATACTGATGCAATGAGTTTAGGAAGGTTGCTTGAGGTTACACAACTCGCAGCAGGCTAACCCGGGATTCAAACCTGGGTCAAGCTAACTTTTTCCTCTGGTCCCTGAGGACCTTCTCCTATCCAACACTCAATGAGAGTGCATCTCATCATTCTGTCCCCAGGGCCTGGCAGAGTGCTTGGTACACAGGAGGTGTCTAATACATGCTGAACAAATGATAAACAGAAAACAAAACAGTGAGAGCAAGACTCAGCCAGTAATTCCTTAAAAGGAATTTTATACATGTCTGAGCATCTTGGAATTGCAGGATAATGCCCCACTGGGATTACTTGGAAGGCAACAACCTTTATTTAGATGGCTCTATTCTGCTGTGTTGGCTTTAAAAAAAAAATTAGTCACGTTGTTTTTAGTCACACCTCACAAAGCCTCATTACTTCAAAATGCCTTTCTGGTGGAAGATGATTTCACAACAAGAACCAGAGAATGTGGTTTTCATTAGGCTACCTTTAAAAATAGCTGTTTTTCAGATGGGACCATAAGAATAAATAAATACTTCTCTTTTGTTTTATCTTCTGTGTTTCTGTATGATTGTAGGAAGAGGCCAACAAGCTTGACCATTCATTTCAGGGTGAGTTTGGGATCCAAACGGTTAAACAACCAGCCAATTTGGCTTCCTTGCTGCCTCCCAGCCAAGGAGATGAATGGAATGTTCATGAGGTCGCTTGGCAGGGGGCCACATTCCTATGGGAACGTTGCAGCAGTGAGAGCTTTGGGACACGAAGAGGCAAATGTGTGGGAGTTATGGAGCAAACTGCAAATGATCCAAAGTCTCAGAAAAATGCATGGAGCGCCATTGGTCCAAGGATGCTTTGCAGAGGACCAGCAAAGTCTCCGCCTTTGCTCAAATTGAAAATAGAGACAGGAACTGGCTTGTCCAGTTCTTTCCTACAGCTGCCCAGGCCTTGAATGGTACAGGCCACTTCCAGCACCGCTGCGGATATGAGTTCATTAAAAGAATCTCATCAAGGAGTCCCACTTCTTCAGCTGATCTTTAGATTCGGTTCCACTTTCCATTTTCTAAAGAAAATGACTTGAAGGGAATTGGCCCAACCCCACCCCCACCCCTCCTTTCCCCTGCCCCACCCTGCAGCTGTCCCTAAGGACTCAAACCCAATGCATTTTCATTTTCTTCAAGGACTTCCTTGTATCCTTTAACACGCACTCCAGAGACCAGGTGAGTCACTAAAATTCCACATTACAACTCGCTCGGGCTTTTAGAATGATGATGATGATGGATGTTACTTTCCATTTAAAATTAGAAACCTAGGATGTTCACAGTCACCCTCAGAGAGCAGCTCACAAGAAAATTTCTTGTCACCACACTAAAAGAGAAGCTCAAGCCTAGAGACTTCTGTGTGTACCCCAAAATATCTCTGGTACCAGTCATCTGGAGAAATTCTCCAGCTCAGGGAAGGGAGCCTGTGTCCTGATATCCGCCCCCTACTCCGTGGCATTGGTACCAGTGAATGGTAGCACTTGAACAGACTTCTCCGTAGTAACTCGGGCTGTTGAGAAAAGACTGTGTTATCCCAGCACCATTAGGCTAGGATATGGGGGAATGGAGATATTGGAAGCTGTTTGCAAAATGACCATTCCATATCCAAAGGCTAAGAGACAAACCAATAGGTCACTGGCTTTGTTAGTGAAGTCTTACCTAATTAAGTCCCCTGAAAGTAAAACTAGCAGTCTCTCCCAAAGCCAAGAAGCCAGGCTAAGAATCTTACAAGGAAGGGACCATTTTGGGGAGAAACAGTAGCATCTAGGGAGGGAAACAGCATCCTGACTTTGTTGGTACCACAGGGCACCCAAACCTTATAAGCCGTTTAGGACCAGAACAGAAAGAATCAAGGAAATATGATGGCATGGAAATGACATCAATGAGCTATAATGATGAAGTCCTCTGCTCTGCCCATAATCTGCCTTCCAGAGAAGCTGCAGTCCTTTGGCCACAAAAGTAGCCCTTGGCTATAACATTATCTGAACATAGCCCTTGCTCCCCACCCCCGAGATAATTGATCATAAGTGGACACCTGACCCAAACTGAGTAATGAGATTCTCTCTCACAGGAGTTTAGATTTGGGGTCCAGAGATGCTAGACGTACCAGGTCATCATTTGAATTAAAGAGATGTAATTTGGCAGCCATGGGGAATTCGTCTTCTATCCTGTAGTTAGGAAAGCCTAAAACCCCTCTCTGTGGAGAGAGAAGGAGGGAAATGAACTGACCAGTGAACAGAGAGAGGAAGAGCCCCTGAAAGACCCTGAGCCTGGCTCCTAAAGGCATCTTTGTTCAGGCTTGGTTACATCCTTGGATTCTTCAAGGATTAGATTCTCCACCTATTTTTATAATAATCCCTCTCCCCATTTTCTTTGGTTACGCTAATATGAGTGGGTTTGGGTTACTTATAACCAGAAGAACATTGCCTAAAGCCGAAGTATAAGAAGGCCCACAGGCCAAGGTAGGAAGAGAGGGAGTTCAGGTAAGATTTGCAAGGTAAGGTTGTTTATCTGAGCATCAGGATGGTATTGCAACACTTTACCTGGTCTGGACTGCCCTCCTCAAACCCCAACAGGTTTGTTGTTGTTGCTTTCCTACACAAGTAAGTCACACACGCACTCTCTTAGTAAAGTTTCAAACAATATAAAAGGATATAGAATAAATACAGAAGTCTCTCATCATCTTTACCCAGCCTTAGGTCCTGCCTCCAAAATAACCCTTGCTCGTGCCCTATTTTATGCTAGCTGAAATGCCGTCAATTGTAAGACACATCCCCATTTTGGAGATGTGAAAAGATGGAATCAGATGTAGCAGTGTGTTGAGTATCTTTCCAAATATTTTCTCAGCATTCCACGTATCTGTCGACTTTTGTATGGTTATTAGTTTTGATCATTAATAGATTCATTCTAAGCACATGGTTCTGCAGCTGCCTTCTGAACAACACTTCCCAGAGCATTTTCCTTTTCAGTAGAAGACTTTGTTCCATCCACTACTGGATCTCCAGCGCTGGAACTGTACCTGTCACATAAGTAAGAACAGTACCTGTCACACACTCAGTAAAGAAAGATTTAACTAATGAATAACCAGCTTCTTTGTTCTTCTAATGCCTACAGGTCTTCACTAGTATTTATTCAACCTTTCTCCCATTAAAGCAACCATTTTGGTTATTCCAATTTTTTTACCTTTATGAATAATACTGTTGTGAAGGTCCTGGCTCCATTGTGTTTATATAACAATAGTTATCACAATTGGGGGCTAACTATGGTAATATAAGCACTTCATATGCATTAACAGACTTAATACCCACAACGGCCATTTGAGCTTGGTGCTATTGTTATCATTCCCATTTTTTAGATGACAAAACTGAGAAAGAGACTGAATGACTTGCCAAAAAACTCAGCAGGGAATAAGCGAACAGGCAATGATTTAGACCCCAGGCTACCTTGCTCCCAAAGGCAAGGTCAGACTCCTATCACTGTGCTCCTCCATTTGGATGAATATTCTAAGGTTGAATTGTTATGTCTGAGAGAAAGAACATTTCACTCCAAAAATTCTGCATCAATTTAATTCACTCTATCATCATTTGAGAGCACCTGCTCCCCAATACCCTTGCGAATAATGGGTGTTATGAGTTTTAAAGTCATTTAAACATATAGGTAAAAAAATAATATTTCATTATTCATTTAATTCGTGCTTCCTGGTCTACTGGGACATTGCGCTTCTATCCATTGATTACTGTCCATTTGTATTTTTCCATGAATCACCAGCTCATTTTCTTTGCCCATGTTTTCTATTGGGTTCTCTGTCTTTTAGTTATTGATTTTTAGGAACACTGAATATTATTATAAATGTGGCAAAACGTTTCACCTAGGCTGTTTTTTTGATATGTTTTGTTACTCCAAAGTTTTTTAAAATTTGACATAATCAAATCCATCAGTTTCTTTCTACATATGGCTTCTGAATTTTGTGTCCTTTCCTACTCATGATGATAAAATATTCTTATTCTTTTCTTCTAACATTTAATTTTTATGTTTAACTCTATATTCCATCTGGAACCTATTTTAGTTTGTAACTTCAGCTCTAACTTTTTTAAGTGGAGACCCAGTGTTCCTATCACTATTCTTTGATGTGCTATGTTTGTCATAAATTAAATTTCCATAAATACAAGAGTCTGTTTCTAGACTTTCTATTATGCTTCATTGTCTTAATGGTCTATTCCTGAGCCACAACATGTGTGTAAAGCAGACAGGCACAGTTGGCACATAATTAACATCAATTATCTTCTTCATCTCTTCATAACCTCCCTGTATTTTTTTCTTTTTCACAGTTTCAATTTATACATTCATGCCTATGTTGCTTTTTATCTATTTAGAATCTTTCACCCTGAATTTTAGGGTACACATCTGACTACCCTAATCTCTAATGAAGTGAGATAACATGGTCACTTGACCAGATCATTTTTACAGCGTTATGGCTATATATAACATGGCTTCCTCCCAGTCCCATTAAGCCAGCCAATCTCGCCTCATTGATCAGAATAAGAAACAGTTGAATTTCTTAGAATTCTTGGAGATGAATTCATTCACAAATCTGCTTGTCAGTCATCCTGCTGGCAGCTGAATGTGAGGTTGTGGGAAAGGATGCAGAGAGGTGATCCCCTCCCTATCTTGGCTACATGTGCCACTTGTGTCCTTTCTGTTGGTTGGGTCAAATGGCATCATTCAATGTCTCCCCATGGCCATGTGGCCAGCCACAGACTCCCACAGATATCCTCACCACTCCCAGGCTCACTGATTCTCACCCAGATGACCCACATTCCATCCCTGCCATCTCCTGAAATAAAGGTGACTCTTCTGTCACCATATTCTATTCTAGTCTCCACAGTGTCAATGATACCATGAGGTCCTCTCAAGTTCTGAAGAATCATATCAAATTTGTTCTGTAAGTTACCTCTATACATTGTTATTTCAATATTTGGGGCCATAATGATCCAGTCCCCATTCCAACTGTTTCTCCATATAATGCAGTGAGGCATCTGGTGAAGAGCATGGCCCTGAAGGTCAGTTGGCTGTGCCTGAACCCAGTTGCCCCCTCAACCAGCTCAACCTCAAGTTTCTGTCCACTTTAGTTTCTTCATTGGTAAAATGGGGGTGATAATGATAATATACCCATTTTTATGGAGTTGTTGTAAGATTCAATGGATTAATAATTCTAAAGTACTCAGGACAGCCTGACACATATAGTAAAGCCCTGGAAGTATTTGCTAAAATAAGTAAAATGATCCATAAAGCCTTTCCTACATTTTCATTAATCTCCCCACATCATTCCAAAATTGATTTGTTATTTATGTTTCTCTCTCTTTAAATAATTATGTGAAAATATTTACATCAATTAGGCTCAGAACATACTTTTTCCCATCTTACATAGATTTCTGAGATTGACAATCTCAGAGAAAGAATAGTAGTAAAAATAAAAAAATAATAAAGAAACATGTAATGCCTATATGAAGAAAACTTTAAAAATCTCCTAAAGGAAATAAAATATTTGCCTGAGTGAGTGGCAAGACTCAATATCATAAAGATGTCAATCATCCCTGAGCTAACTTGTAAATTAACTCAACAAAACTTTCAATAAGTTTTTCAGAATCAGATAAAGAGACCCTAAAAGTTTATGTGAAAGACAGAAACAAACACATCCTGGAAAAGAAATGAGGCAGGAGCTATGCTAGGTTTTTAATGAAGCCTAATGTGGTCTTGGTACATGAACTCACAGACTGACCAACAGAACAGAGCAAGAAATGAACCTCTGATGCACAATAAAGGTGACATATCAAACCAGTAAGGAAAAATGAACTATCCAGTGGAGGTGTTGGGGCAGTTAGTAGTCATCTGGAAAATCCACATATAGTTAATTCTCATTAGCAGTAGTGCTATTCTATAAAGATGCTGCAAACACTAAATTAGTGAATACTGAAACATTTTCACTGGGAGAAATAAAGGGTTAGGTTTCTGCAAGCCTCTGGTCACAACGTTTTTATCAACTGATCAATACACATCTTGTTTTAGGTGTCTCTGTTTAAAGACACCTTGTTAATACACAGTGTCTACTCATGGCCTCATGGCTAACAGCACGGTAGCTCTTGCCTGAACAAAGCTTATCTAACACACATATTTCTCCATAAGGCACATCATAGCCTTCTAGGCTTGAAAACACTAGACAGCACTTCAGTGCTATACTTGGGGGCCATTTTAAACTGCAAAATTTACCAACAAACAGTGCAGAGATGTAAAAATTGTAGCACTAAATAGACCACAAGAAGGACACTTGTTCACAGTTCAAAAGCTGAAATACGACAGCTGAGTGTCACCTTGTTCAGCCTCAGCTGGGAACATGCATGTGTCAGGCAACTCAGATTTTTTATAATACTTGTCAGCAAATGACAGCAAAGGCACTGCAAGTATTAATTTGGGGTTACAAATGAATTTTAAAAAGGAAGTGAATTGTATATACTGTATCTGTGAGTAGTAAGAATAGACTGTAGTTAGATCCATATCTCACACTATATTCCAGAATAAATTCCAAAAGATCAGATAATAAAATAATCATAAAGTTGTAGGAAAAAACTGTGATTTTTTTTTTAGGATCTTGGAATGGGGAAGGCCTTTCTAATTAAAGCATAAAATCTAAAAGCCAGAAATAAAGATTGTTAAATTTGACTACAGTAAAAACTAACAAACAACAACAACAAACTACTCTAAAGCAAGAAAAGAATTACTATAACGAAAGTCAAATTTAACTTACTAAATAATCAAAATAGCAAAAGATAAATGACAAGGGCAAGATGGTGGAAGAATAGGGGGCCTTGTTTCACCTGGTCCCTTGAATTTAGTTAGATAACTAGCAAACCATCCTGAACACCCATGAATTCAGCCTGAGATGTAAGAAAAAAATATCTGGAGCTGTACAAGTTGAAAAGCAATTGCTTTTTGCAAGGTTGGAGGTGCAGAGAAGTGAGTCTGATGGGAGATATTGGAAGATAAATGGAGGGGGGAGGGAGCCTCCCTAAGCTGGCCACCGGAAAATGATATAGCTCTGGAGGGCAAAATCGGAACCCTTGGAAATCTGCTCCAGCGAGAGACATCTGTCTGAAAGGGGCTCAGGGGATGAAATGGGCAGATGAATGGTGTGTCAGTGTGGTCTCAGGACCCCAGGAGTTGCAGAACTAACAGGCGTGTCTGAGCCGGTGGAGTGCCCAAGCAGTGGATTGAGGAAACTGGTTATACCACGAGGGGACTCTCAGCTTGGTTCGCCATAAACTGCGAGCCAGGCCAAATCCAGTGACCATTCTCTGCCTGAGCATCCAGAAGCAGACTGGAATTCGGGGACTGTCTGCCACCCCCCGGGATTGGCAGAGCGGGTACGCACACCATCCTGCAACTGCTGTCAGCACCAGGGCCCTACAAAGGGCAGTAACGAGTGACACTCGGACTCCTTCTGGGAGGATTGCTGTGGGCATGCATCACAGGAGTCTGCAGAGTTTGGCACACACAAAGGTGAAGACTGTTTGTCCCAGAAGGTTCCCTGAAGTTAGGGGACCTCAATCTTTTGGCTCTGGGGCTGGAGATTGGGGCAGGGCCATTTTTATTTTGATCCTCTAAAGAGGTGTGGAAAGCCTTCAGGGAATAAAAGCCACACAGAGGACCAGCTTACACTGAGCCCAGTCCCCTGACAAGGGGCAGTGCAACTCCTCCCAGGCAAAGGTGCCTGAGAAGCTGCACAGCAGACCCCTCCCCCAGAAAAACCAACTGGAAGAACAGGTGCACAAGTTTACGGATCCCACAAGACTGTAAAACTCCAGCGCTAGGGGAAAAACAGTATATAGAACTCAAGGTTTTTTTCTCATGATTCATTTATCTTTCAGTCTAAAATTTTCCATTTCTTTTTTTCTTTTTTCCCCTTTCAACTAGTTTCTTATTTTATCAACTCTTTGTTTTTAAGTTGCTTTTTAACTTTTATTTTTACATCTACCATTTTATAGATATACGCTTCAGTTTTGGCTTCCTTTCACTCTGTTCAATTTTATTTTTGTGTAGATAGATATAAAACTTATATATGTATATATAAAACATATATATATAAGTTTTCCTTTCTTTGCAATTTTGGGATTTAGCATCTTCTAACACAGACAAAATTCACTCAGGAACAAGTGGATCACCCTATTTTATCCACACTGTAAGATTATATCCTCTCTTCTCTCCCCCCCTTTTTTTTTTGGTTTTGTTTTGTTTTTGTTTGCTTTTCTGCTTTGGTTTCTGACCTCTTTGGATTTGTCTAGTGTGTATTTTGCTTGGGTCGTGGTTGATATTTTTGATTCTGCTCACTCACTAATCCATTCTTCTCTGGGCAAAGCGGCTAGAAGGAGGAATTCACAACAAGATAAAGAACCAGAGGTAATGTTCTCTGCCACAGATCTAATCAATATGGATATAAGTAGAATGTCAGAGGTGGAATTCAGGATAGCAAATATAAAGATAATAGCTGGGCTTGAAAAAAAGCATAAAAGATACGAAAGAATCTCTTAGTACAGAAATGAGATCTAATCAGGCCATAATTAAAAATGCTATAACTGAGATGCAGTCTACATTGGATGCTCTAACAGTTAGGGTGAATGAGGCAGAAAAGAGAGTAAGTGATCTAGAAGACAGGTTGATGGAAAGGAAGGAAGTTGAGGAAAAGAGAGAAAAACAACTAATAGCTCATGAAGAGAGGCTTCGAGAAATCAGTGATGCCATGAAACATACCAACATCAGAATTATTGGGGTGCCTGAGGGTGAAGAGAGAGAGAAAGAGGGCCAGAAGGTATATTTGAGCAAATCATAGCTGAGAACTTCCCTAATCTGGGGAAGAAAACAAGCATTCATGTCCAAGAGGTAGAGAGGACCCCTCCCAAATCAATAAAAATAGATCAACACCCCAACATATAATAGTGAAGCTTGCAAATTTCAGAGACAAAGAGAAAACCCTGAAAGCAGCTTGAGACAAGGGGCACCTAAACTACAGACAGAGGAACATCAGACTAACATCAGACTTACCCACAGAAACCTGGCAGGCCAGAAAGGGCTGGCATGATATATTCAGGGTACTAAATGACAAGAACACGCAGCCGAGAATTCTTTATCCAGCAAGGCTGTCATTCAGAATGGAAGGAGAAATAAAGAGCTTCCAGGATAGACAGAAACTGAAAGAATTTGTGACCAACAAGCTAGCCCTGCAAGAAATATTAAGGGGTTCCTGTAAGCAAAGACAGAGCCCAAGAGTAATATAGACCAGAAAGAAACAGAGACCATATACAGAAACAGAGAGTTGACAGGCAATACAATGGCATTAAATTAATATCTTTCAATAGTTACTCTGAATGTAAATGGGCTAAATGCTCCAATCAAAAGACACAGGATATCAGATTGGTCTACAAGAGACTCATTTGAGACCTAAAGTAACTTCCAGACTGAAAGTGAGGGGGTGGAGAACAATTTACCACGCTAATGGACTTCAAAAGAAAGCTGGGGTAGCAATCTTCATATCAGACAAATTAGATTTTAAATGAAAGACTGTAGTAAGAGATGAAGAGGGACACTATATCATACCTAAAGGGTCTATCCAACCAGAAGATCTAATAATTGTAAATATTTATGCCCCCAACATGAGAGCAGCCAATTATACAAACCAATTAATAGCCAAAGTAAAGAAAAACATTGATAATACTACATTAATAGTAGGGGACTTCAACACCCCACTCACAGCAATGGACAGATCATATAAGCAGAAGATCAACAAAAAACAAGGGCTTTGAATGACACACTGGACTTCACAGATATACACAGAACATTCCATCCTAAAGCTACAGAATACTCATTCTTTTCGAGTGCACATGGAACTTTCTCCAGAATAGATCACATACTGGGTCACAAATGAGGTCTCAACCAACAACAAATAAGTGGGACTATTCCCTGCATATTCTCACACCACAATGCTTTGAAACTTGAACTCAATCACAAGAGGAAATTTGGAAGGAACTCAAACACTTGGAGGTTAAAGAGCATCCTACTAAAGAATGAGTGGGTCAACCAGGAAATTAAAGAAGAATTTTAAAAATTCATGGAAACTAATGAGAATGAAAACACATCTGTTCAAAACCTTTGGGATACAGCAAAGGCAGTCCTAAGAGGGAACTACATTGCAATACAAGCCTCTCTCAAAAAATTAGAAAAATCTCAAATACACAAGCTAACCTTACACCTAAAGGAGCTGGAGAAAGAACAGGAAATAAAGCCTAAACCCAGCAGGAGAAGAGAAATAATAAAGATTAGAGCAGAAATCAATGAAATTGAAACCAGGACAACAGCAGAACAGATCAGTGAAACTAGAAGCTGGTTCTTTGAAGGAATTAAAAAGATCAATAAACCTCTAGCCAGACTTATCAAAAAGAAAAGAGAAAGGACCCAAATTAATAAAATCATGTATGAAAGGGGAGAGATCACAACCAACACCAAGGAAATACAGACAATTTTAACATTTTATGAGCAATCATGCCAACAGATTAGGCAATCTGGAAGAAATTGATGCATTCCTAGAAACTTAAAACTACCAAAACTGAAACAGGAAGAAATAGAAACTCTGAACAGACCAATAACCAGCAAGGAAATTGAAGCAGTAATCAAATACCTCCCAAAAAACAAGAGTCCAGGGCCAGATGGCTTCCCAGGGGAATTCTACCAAAAATTTAAAAAGAAACAATACCTATTCTACCGAAGCTGTTTCAAAAAATTGAAATAGAAGGAAAACTTCCAAACTCGTTCTATGAAGCCATTACCTTGATCCCCAAACCAGACAAAGATCCCAACAAAAAGGAAAATTACAGACCAATATTCCTGATGAACATGGATGCCAAAATACTTACCAACATACTAGCCAATAGGATCCAACAGTACATTAAAAGGATTATTCAGCACAATCAAGTGGGATTTATTCCTGGGATACAAGGGTGGTTCAATATTCAAAAATCAATCAACGTGACAGATCACATTAATAAAAGAAAACACAAGAACTATATGATTCTCTCAATTAATGTAGAAAAAACATTTGACAAAATACAGCATCTTTTCTTAATTAAAACTCTTCAAAATATAGGGATAGAGGGAACATACCTCAATATCATAAAAGCCACCTATGTAAAGCCCACAGTAAATATTCTAAATGGGAAAAAACTGAGAGCCTTTCCCCTAAGGTCAGGAACACAATGGGGATGCCCACTCTCACCACTATTGTTCAACATAATACTAGAAGTCCTAGCCATAGCAATCAGACGACAAAAAGAAACAAAAGGCATTCAAATTGGCAAAGAAGAAGTCAACTCTCACTCTTTGTAGATGACATGATACTTTATGTGGAAAACTCAAAAGACTCCACCCCAAAATTGCTAGAACTCATACAGCAATTTAGCAATGTGGTAGGGTATAAAATTAATGCACACAAATCAGTTGCATTTCTATACACTAACACTGTGACTGAAGAAAGAGAAATTAAGGAATCGATCTGACTTACACTTGCACCAAATGACATATCAGATAAAGGGCTGGTATCCAAGATCTATAAAGAACTTATCAAACTCAACACACAAAAAACAAACAATCCAGTCAAGAAATGGGCAGAAGACATGAACAGACATTTCTCCAAAGAAGACATAAAAATGGTCAACAAACACATTTAAAAAAATGCTCAACATCCCTTGTCATCAGGGAAATACAAATCAAAACCGCAATGAGATACCACCTCACACCTGTCAGAATGGCTAAAATTAACAAGAGAGGAAACAACAAATGTTGGTGAGAATGTGGTGAAAGGGGAACCCTCTTACACTGTTGGTGGGAAAGCAAACTAGTATAGCCAATCTGGAAAACAGTATGGAGTTTCCTCAAGAAGTTAAAAATAGAGCTACCCTGCAAACCAGCAATTGCACTACTGGGTATTTACCCCAAAGATACAGATGTAGTGAAATGAAGGGGCACCTGCACCCCAATGCTCATAGCAACAATGTCCACAATAGCCAAACTGTGGAAGGAGCCAAGATGTCCTTCAACAGATGAATGGATAAAGAAGATGTGGTTTATATATACAATGGAATATTACTCAGCCGTCAGAAACGATGAATACCTACCATTTACATTGACATGGATGGAACTGGAAGGTATCGTGCTAAGTGAAATAAGTCTATCAGAGAAAGACAATTATCATATGATTTCACTCATATGTGGAATATAAGAAATAGTGCAGAGGATCATAGGGGAAGGGAGGAAAAACTGAATGGGAAGAAATCAGAGAGGGAGAAAAACCATGAGAGACTCTTGACTCTGGGAAACAAACTGAGAGTTATGGAAGGAGAGGTGGGTGAGGGAATGGGGCAACTGGGTGATGGGTATTAAAGAGGGCACATGATGTGATAAGCACTGGGTGTTATACACAACTGATGAATTATTGAACACCACATCTAAAACTAATGATGTACTATATGTTGGCTAATCAAATTTAAATTAAAAAAAACATAGATGACAAATCAGGAAAATATTTGCAATTCATGAGAGCAGAAGGCTAATCTCTCTAGAATATAAAATATCCAGATATAGACAAGAAAGAGGCTAAACTTTAATAAAAAAAATTTTTAAGGGACATAAAAATTCACAGAAAAAATATATAAGGGGTTCACAAAACACATGAGAAGATGCTCAACTTGAGCATCTCATAATAAAAGGAATGTATATTAAACCTATACTTAGATACTATTTCTCACTCATCACACTAGCAAAAATCCAGAAGATTTTAGAATAGTGTGATGCTGCTGAAGAAATGTGTATTTTCATATATTACTACCAGAAATTTTAAATGGTACAACCTGTAGAGAGGACAAATTGCCTATAATTATGAGAATTCAAATGGACACAACCTTTGCTCCAGAAATTCACTCTTAGGAATTTATCATGTGCTTAGGCACATGTAAAATGACAAACAGACAGGGTTATTCGTTGCAACATTATCAGCATTAGCCAAAGATTAGAATGTCAATAAACTGAGAATTAAATATATCATGATTATTTATACAATGGAAAACTGTACAGCTGTAAAAACACATGATAAAGCTCTTTATGGATTAACACAAAAGGATCGCCAAGATATACTGTTAAGTAAAGAGTAAGATGCAGAAATATATTTATGTTGTCCCTTGTGTAATAAAGGGGAAAAGAAAAAAAAATAATTAGGTGCTCCAGCTTAAGTACAAAGAAAAATTCAATGAAAGGATTATTAAGAAACTAATTAAAGTAGCTACCTATTGTGGGAACTGAGCAAATATAAGAATGAACTGGGAAGGGGATTGTTTTAGAATTCCTGATCTTTGGCTTGTGGGAATGTATCCCATATTCAAAAAATTAAATAGAAATTTTTATTTAAAAATGGAAGCTAGATAGATTGTATTCTAAGATAAAGGCACATTATCCTCATGTCAACACAAAAATAGAAATTAGAAACACAAAGACAGGTAATTAGAAACTCTAGGAAGGAAACAAAAAAGCTGTATAAGAAAGTCTGGGTCCAAACTGGAAGCAAACTAAAATTCACACTGCTCTCTGTAAATGGTATACTATATGCACAGTGACTCCATTTAACCTTGTTGCTTAGAACAGGATTATTCTGGACCCATCTCTTCTCAGAGTCCTAGATTCTTGAGCAGCCAAGTCAGGTCAGTGGATCCCAATTTGAATTCAGCCCAGCCTGTTACACCCTTGATGAAACTAAGATCAGTGACATTCAAAAGTGAATTTATCATAACTAGAAAATCACTCTTCGGCCTAGCCACCTTGTCTTTTTATAAAATTACTAAGCTAACTATTAATATTAAAACTAAGTCTAACTATTAAAAAAAGACTTTAAAACTTACACACTTTTCTAACATATAATAAATATAAACTATAATCTCACTTTGTCGTTCTACCAGGCCCACCAGGCTCTGGGATGACAAGGATGATTCCAAAAGTCTATGGAATATTATCATTATCTTTATGAAAAGCTCCCTGGCCAATACCAATATTTTTCACCTTCTCTCTGCAGTCAGGCTATGATAAGACAACAACTCTGGTGTGTCAGAGTTCCATCTCACTTTCTTTCAACTCTCTGGGAGCTCCAACAGTTGCCATCCACATTCTCTCTACCTGACTCAGCCTCTGAGAGTTTCATGTGTGCAACGGAAGCCTTGGTTTATTAATGCATTTATGTGATCATGGCATTTCATCATGGAATAGACTTATGAGCAAGGGTCAGCAAACTACAGCCCATAGACCCAAATCTGGCCCATGGTCTAGTTTGTAAATAAAATATAATTGGAAGATGACTATACCCATTCATCTGGCTATTGTTTATAGCTACTTTCATGCTACAGCAGAATTGAGTAGCTGTGACAAAAGAACACATGGGCCAAAAAGCCAAAAATATTTACTATCTAGCCCTTTAAAAATTCTGCTGAGCCCTACTCAAGAGTGCTCAGGCCTGGCATCCAGCTGACTCCCACTAACAAAATCAGACAGACATGATAGCACAATGTTGCCTGGATCACCATGAAAAATCCTGCTTTGGAGATATAGAAATATAGATACAGATAAAATTATCATTATTATCATATAAATAATAAGTATCTATGTATATATGTCTGTGAACACGTATATACATATATATGTAGTGTTGATTCTTGAATAATGCAGGGGTTGGGGGACTGACCCCTCTTGAATAATGCATGTTACTTTTGGCTCCCCCAAAACTTAACTACTAATACCCTACTATTGACTGAAGCCTTACCAATAACATAAGCTATCAATTAACACATATTTTTTATGTTTTATGTATTATATATTGTATTCTTAAAGTAAGCTAGAGAAAGGGAAATGTTATTAAGAAAATCATAAGGGGGCATCTGGGTGGCTCAGTCGTTAAGCGTCTGCCTTCAGCTCAGGTCATGATCTCAGGGTCCTGGGATCGAGCCCCACATCAGGCTCCCTGCTTGGCGGGAAGCCTGCTTCTCCCTCTCCCACTCCCCCTGCTTGTGTTCCCTCTCTCGCTATGTCTCTCTCTGTCAAATAAATAAATAAAATCTTTAAAAAAAAAAAAGAAAATCATAAGGAAGAAAAATACATTTATAGTACTATATTTATCAAAAAAATCTGCATATAAGTGGACCCACGCAATTCAAACTTGTGTTGTTCAAGGGTCAACTATATATGTATGTGTATTGTGTATAGTAGCATACTCTTATTACAAAATTACAGTAAGATTAGGAACAAAATGTTCATTCAAAGAGAATATAATAATCTTACCTTTATTCTTCTTTCTCACAAGAATCCAATGTGCTCTACACACCTGAGAGGCAGCACAGTTTAATAGAAAAAGCAAATGGATCCAATTAAAATCAGCTCTCTTACATTCTGGTTCCCTGGGCTCCAGTTCCCTTCTCTGGACCCTGGGGTTACCATTATCTTCCCTAAAGGAAGTGTCAGTGAGACACCACATGTAAAGTGCCCTGCACATAGTCGGCACCCAATAAATGGTGATTATTAGGTTTACTACACCTATATCCTCATCTGCCTGACCCCATTCTTCTGTTCTTGCTTTTTTCATTCCCTGGTACCATTACCCAATCACCATTTCCTTTAATTTCTAGCAATATCTTTATTAATATCCTTTCTCTTACCTGTATTTAGATACTTGTTCTTTAACTTCAAATTATTTAAGCCCGGAAGCCTCAATAAGTCAATAAGTTTTGCCAATAACTAGCAATCAAAATATATAATATAGTTATCTGGAAAAAAGATAAGAAATACAGTTATCTATAGAAAATATATAGTTATCTGGAAAGTGTGTGTGTCTGTGTGTGTGTAGTTAACACTATAAAATAGTTTCAAATGTATATTTTTTAAATAGCTAACACTATAAGAAATAAAGAGAAATTTCTACATCTTAGGAAACTGCAAATTGGAATAATAAATATGGGAACTGACTATGCAAAGGTTTTAGAGGAAGGAAAGAGATGTTATTTTTAGTAATCTAGGGATTTGGGTTTTAACTTTCTGTGAGGACAGAAAAACCCCATTAATACTAGGAGTTATAAATAAAATATCCACCTTCTAGCAAACAAAACAAAACAAAACAAAATATCAGCATGCAAAGATCATAAGAAAGTTTGTCTGTGTTGTCTTAGGCTCTGGATGGAAAAAAGGAAAAGTCTCTCTTGGCAATGCAAAAATGTAGGCCCACACCATACATGGGTTTGGACTTTGACTCTACATTCTCCACGTGATCTGAGGACACCGATGATGTCCAATGTCTACAAATGATTATTTTGCATATTTTGTGAGTCCATCTTTAATGGGTTTTTATCTGTGGGAATGCTGTGGAGTTGAGAAGTTAACATAATCTGGTAGAAGGGAACACAAAACTATCTGGAGAGAGATGCTCTCAATGCAGGCTGCACAAGATTCTGACCCAAAGAAAAGAAAAACCACAACTGAAGATGAGCTCCTAATAAAAAATAACAATACTAAACACTCGAAAACATAAATCATCATAATTGAACAATAGTATGCACCACCTAGAATACAAAAACCTTAGATATGGTGTATCCATAAAACAGATACTTCTAAAGTTATTAAAGATAAAAATTTCCACTTAGGGCCAATATGGAGTAACAGAAAATTGGATTTGCCCTTACATCTGAAACAACCAAAAAAAAAAAAGGACAAAATAATAAACAATGGTTTTCTACATTGGACATTAGTTCTGGACAGTGACACCAGAGAGAAGGGGAACATAGAAAAGGAGCCCAACAGTTGCCACAGATTATGGCTTGGAGGGAATTTCCAGGCCACAACAGAGGAAAGGAGAATTAAGGTGGAGGTTAGCAGACTCTGTGAGTTGAGAAGAGAGAGCTGGGAGAAAGGGAGGCTGAGTGGCTAGAGCACACAAAACAAGGAACCAGAGAAGAGAAAGACACACCAAGAGTGAGCTCCAGAGATCATCAGAGCCTCTTAAGTCTTCAGCTGAGTACATTTGTGCTTGTGAGGAATCTACCCAAAAGCTGGGGAAAGAATCAACCAAAAAGAGCAGAGAGATCAATCCCCAAAGCTCACAGAAAGCCAGGAATAGTTCATTTTCCTGCCAGCCAGCATGAAAACCCTCACAATTCAGGGCATTGAGTAGAATACTAAGAAAGCTGACATATCAGTAATGATATCAAGATTTAGAACAAAGACTATTGCCATGGATAAAGAGGGACTAAAGGGGTCAGTTCATCAAAAGGAAATAATCATTGTGTTAAGAATATTTAGCTGAGAGCCTGGGGAAACTAAGGTGGCTTGCATTTGTGGGACAGAGTAAAGAGAAAATGGAGTATCACAGAAAGAGAACTGCAGGGATCTGCAGAGGGTTCCCTTGAGTTTTCAGCTGAGTATAAGCACACCTGTGTGACAAAACTAGCCATGGCTGGGGAAAGAACTTCCTAAAAGATTTAGAAATAACAGTAGCCAGTGCTAACTTATAGCTAGGAATGGTGCCTGATCCCACCACCTAACCTGGGAAACTTTACGATTCTCAGAATGTGAGATAAAGTATACAAAAGTCTCTTATCTCAATAGTGGGGAATTATTAGTCTTCTATTGTGCACTACTTCAGTTTTGCCTAATAAATTTTAAAAGCAATACCTGAAAGGATCTAATTGTTTCAAGTATCTTAAGCATGCCCCAGAACAAAGGGGAAGAATAAAAAAATTCAACATGCATTAAGGAAAAATTCATAATGTGTAGAATCCAACCAAAATTTCCCAGATATAAAAGAGTAAGAAAATAAGACCTGTAATGAGAAATTAATAAGTTAATAGAAACCAACCAGAACTGACACAAATATTATAATTAGCAAATGTTAATAGTTACTACAGCTATATTCTTCATGTTAAGAAAAATTAAATGGAAATATAAAGATTAAAAAAAAGAACCAAATAAAACTTCTAGAGAAGAAAATTGCAACATGCGTGATAGAAAATACACTGGATAGAAATAATAGCAAATTAGATTTTGCAGAGGAAAAAGCCAGTGACCTGAAGATAGAACAATAAAAAGTATCCAAAAGAAGAAACAGAGAAAGAAAAAATTTTTATTGAGCTATGGGAAAACTGTAAGTTGCTACTGTGCTTGTAATTAGAGTCCCTGAAAGAGAGAAAATGTGATAGTAGAAAAATATTTAAAGAAATAATTGCCATAATTTTTCAAAATTTGATGAAAACTATAAGTCCACAGAGACAAGAATTTCAACAAACTCCAAACACAAGAAATATGAAGAAAACTATACCAAGGCCCATCATGATCAAATTGTTCAAGACCAGTGATAAAACTAAATAACTTAAAAGCAGCAGTTTAAAAAAAATAATAAATAAAACAAAACAATATATAACTTATGTGGAAACAAAGCTAACTTGCTAGAAACAATGTTAAGTGAGAAAACAACAAATAATATCTTTAAAATGTTGAAAGAAAATAAACTGTCAGCCTAGAATTTTATACCCAGCAAAAACATCCTTCAAAAATGAAAGTGAAATAGATTCTTTTCAGATATTGAAAAGTTGAAAAAATTCCCTACTAGCAGACCCACACTACAAGAAATATTTTTAAACACCCTTCAGGCAGAAGCAAAGAGATATCCGATGAAAATACAGATGTACACAAAGGAAGCAAGAGTATTGCAAATGGTAACTACATACACAGATATATAAGATTCTTTTCTTAATATGAATGCCTGTAAAGGTAATTGACTATTTAGACAAAAGCCATCACTATTTAATGAAAGTTTAACAACATATGTAAAAGTAGAAGATATGACAAAAATAGCACAAAGCTTAGAAGGAAAGAAGTGGAAGCTTATTTTGAAATGTTATTTTTCTATATATGAAATGGTATAACATCACTTGAAGCTAGAATATGATGTTAAAGATGTCTATTATAAACCCTAAAGCAATCTCTAAAACAATAAAGGGTCATAGCTAATATTCTAACATAGGAGATAAAATGAAATTACAAAAATATATTCAATTAATCCAAAAGAAGTTAGCACAAAAGAGGAAAGGTAACAAAGCATAGATGGTAGAGATAGGGGAAAAAAGGGAAGATAATAGGCTTAAACCTATCTGTATGAGTAATCATATTAAATGTAAATGGTCTAATTGTCCTAATTAAGAGGCAAAAATTATCAATTTGGATAAAAACATGTGAAATCCAGCTATGTGCTGCCTCTGAGAAACTCACTTCAAATATAAAGAGATAATAGAAGTTAGAATTTAGGGTGCCTGGGTGGCTCAGATGGTTGGGCATCTGCCTTCGGCTCGGGTCGTGGTCCCGGGGTCCTGGGATCGAGTCCCACATCGGGCTCCCTGCTCAGCGGGGAGCCTGCTTCTCCCTCTGCCTCTCTCTCTCTGTCTCTTATGAATAAATAAATAAAATCTTTAAAGAAAAGGAGTTAGAAATTAAAAGTTGGAAAAATATACACCATGCAAACACTAATTTGAAGATTGTTGGAGTGGCTTTTAACAGGGTAGATTTCAGGCCAATGAATGTTTCCAGGAATAAATAAGTTCACATTTAGTGGTTGCTCTAGGGATTACAATGTACATGACTAACTTCATAGGCTCCTTAGAATAAATATTTCACCATATCAAGTAAAATGTAGATGTCTTACAACCATTACCTTTCTATCTTGTTTACGGTTGTCATATGTATTACATCTAGATGCACTGACAATTTTATAATATTTAATTTCAGCAGCCAGACATTTTTTTAAAAATTTAAGAGAAGAAAAAAAATACTTACAGAAAGAAAAATCATCTAGTCCATATATTGAGATATTTACCATATTTACCATTTCTGTTACTCTCCCTTAATTCCTGAAGTTCCAAGGATCTCTCTGGTATCATTTTCCTTTAACCTGAAGAACTTCCTTGACACTTCTTTAAGACCAGGTCTAGTAGTGATGAATCCATTTTCTTAGTTTTTATTCAAGTGAGAATATCTTCTTTCACCTTCCTCCTTAATGAATATCTACTGGATATAGAATTTGGATTGACAGCTTTCTTTCCTTAAAGATTTCATTCCACTGTTTTTTGGCTTTCAAGTTTTCTGGTAAGAAATCCACAGTCTTAAAGATTATTATTCCCTTGTTTGAAATATGTCACTTTTCTTTGGTTGCTTTCAAGATATTTTCTTTTTCTTTGGTTTTCAGAAGTCTTGCTATGATGGATATATGGGCATGGTTATTTCAATTTATCTTGTTTGGGATTCAGTGATCTTTTTTTTCAAGATTTTATTCATTTATTTAACAGAGAGAGAGAGAGAGAGAGCACAAGCAAGGGGAATGGCAGGCAGAGGAGAGGGAGAAGCAGATTCCCCACTGAGCTGGGAGCCTAATGCAGGGCTCAATCCCAGGGCCCTGGAATCATGACCTGAGCCAAAGGCAGACGCTTAACTGACTAAGCCACACAGGCACCCCTCGGTGATCTTCTTGAAATACAAATTTATGTCTTTCACCAAGCCTAGGTACTTTTTCACCATTATCTCTTCAAATACTTTTTCTGAACCCATTGTTTCTCCTTTCTTTCTGCAATCCAATGACATAAATATTAGACCTTTTTATATCATCCCACAGGTGCCTGAAGTTCTGTTCTGTTTTCTGTCAATCTTTTTTTCTTGTTTTTTAAACTGGATAATTTCTATTGCTCCATCTTCATATTCACAGACTCTTTCCTCTGTCATCTTCTCATCCAGTGAATTTTTTATTTTAGGTATTATACTTTTCAGTTTTAAAATTCCCATCTGGTCCTTCTTGCAGTTTCTATTTCTCTGTCTGAGACTTTTACCTTTCTATTCACTTCAAGAATGAATATTCAAGGGGCACTTGGGTGGCTCAGTTGGTTAAGCATCTGCCTTCGGCTCAGGTCATGATCCTGGGGTCCTGGGATCTAGCCCTGTGTCAGGCTCCCTGCTCAGTGGAGAGCCTGCTTCTCCCTCTCCCTCTGTCTGCCGCTCTGCCTACTTGTGCTCTCTATCTCTCTGTCAAATAAATAAATAAAATCTTTAAAAATAAAAGACTGAATATTCAATTTACCTTTCTATTCATTTCAAGAATGTTTACCTTTACCTAATGTAGCATAGTTATAATGGCTGCTTAAACATTTTGGGATTAGCATCTGTTGTTGCCTTTTCTCTTGAGAATTGACCACGTTTGTCTGGTGCTTTGTATGTTAAGTAATTTAAGATTATATCCTGGATAATTTAATACTGTATTGTGAAGCTCTGGGTTCTATTAAAATCCCCTTAGAAAATCAATTTTGGCAGTAAATCCAGTGAGATTCAGACGTAAATTCATATTCAAATTATAAATTTTAAAAGCAGTTGAAAAATTACAAGAAATCTACCAATTGAAAATGGCACTAAGTCCAAATGGGTTTAGAACTGAGCAAACAAATTATAACAATTCTATTCTAATTATTTTTTAATTCAAATTATTTCAAGCCACATAAATATATAGAGAACTCTCCAATTCATCTTATTAGCAAACATTGTAATAACCGAATTGGTTAAAGATAGTACAAAACAAAGAAGATCAAGATTGCCTGTTTATTTAAAAAGAAAAATTCTAAACAAAGTATTAGCAAATAAAATGAAGGAATATATAAAATAATAATACAATATGATCAATTGGGGTTGCTTCTAGAGAATCAAGGATGGTATGCTAGCAAGAGCTTGATTAACATAATCCATTAGAAAGAAATCAAAGGAGGAAAACTGTATCGTCATTCAGCATCCATCAAGATATTCAAGACTGATAAATATTTAAAAAGCATAGGGGGGAGAGAGAGAGATCTTTTCATTATCTTTTAAGTCTCTGAATTCTCATTGTATATGATCACTTCATTTGTCCTTATTTACATAAACCAATACATTTCTTTTTTTTCCTTAAGCTAGTTTGAGTTGGAATGCTGAATGATGAACTGCAATTCTCACTTGCAATTGAGAGTATATACTAATACAAATGCCAAGAGAAAAACTATCAGGAAGTAAAAGATTATTCAATAAGGTAGTCACATACAAGATAAATATTTTAAAGTCAATAGAGAACGTTCATACATTGCTAGTGGGCATATAAAATAGCGTAGTCACTTTGGAAAACAGTTTGGCAACTTTTCAAAAAGTCAAACATGAAATTACCATACAACCCAACAATTCCACTCCTTTGTATCTACCTAAAATAAATAAAAACATATGGCCACACAAAGACTTCATGCAAATGTTCATAGTAGCATTATTCATAATAGCACAAAACTGAAAACAACCTAAATATCCATTGTTGGTGAATGGATAGAGAAAATGTGATATAAATACACAGTGGAATACTATTCAGCAGGAAAAAAAAAACCAATAACACAGGCAACATCATAAACGAACCTTGAAAAAAATTATGCTAAATGAAAGAAAGCCAGACATAAGAAACTACATATTTCCATTTATATGAATTATCCAGAAAATTTATAAGGCCAGAAAGTAGATTACTGTTCACCTGGGACTGAGAATGGGAGCTGGGATTAACTGTGAATTGGCATGTGAGACCTTATTGGAAAAAGGAATGTATCTAATCTATGGCAACAGTGGCATCACTCAGCAATATTACTAAAAATCATTGAAATGCACACTTGAAATAGGTGAATTCAACAATATTATAAATTTAGCTCAGTAAAGCTGCTTAAAAACCAATAACTAAAAGTTAATAAATTTTTGATATACAAACAATAATCAAGTTAAATATATGATAGAAGAAAACATTCCATTCACAACTACAGAAAATTATAAATTATCCAGGAATAATGTAATAAAAAATGTTTGGGATTTATAGGAAACCACAAGATTCTACTAAGAAACATTATGTCTGGAATAAATGTAGAGCAATATTTTGGTTTCTTTAAAGTAAATTTTATCATCATACATTTTCCCTAACTTAAACCATAAATTCAATGTATTCACAATCAAAATCCCAGCAGGATTTTTTTGGAAGAAGGAATTTGAAAAAATGATTCTTAACTTCATCTAAAATTATAAACATGTGAAAATAGCTGGGAAAATCCTTTTTAAAAAAAGAAGTGCAGAAATGGGATCATGTCCTACAATACATTATCATAAAGCTACAATCCTTAAAATAGTACAACAGAATGTATAGACATGTCAATAGAAAAAAATTAAAAATTAGTAAATTAGAAAATAAATATACAAATTTAATATATTATAAATCAAATTTCAAAGCAAAGGGAGATATACAGAATATTCAGTGCATGGTGTTTGGACTGGTGTCAAGTCATTTGGAAAAACATAAAGCATGATTCTGACCTCACTTCGTGTGCCAAAATAAAATCCAGATGGATGCTATTTTTATCATAGCTGAGTGGAGAGGACTTCTCTGAGCATTTCACAAAGATCAGTGCCTATGGAGAAAAAGATGATAAATTGGATTGCATTTTAGCTAATAGTATCTGAGACCTCACTCTATACCAGGCACTTTGCTAAGCATTTTACAATTAGTAATGTATTTAATCCACACACTAGCCCTATGATGTAGATACTAGTAGTAGCCCTATAAACTGACCTATTTTTGTACATCCTTACAGTATCTCAGTCTCACCTGTCTCCTGGGCTCCCAGACATTTGCTCTGCTTCACTCACCACGCCAGCCAAAGAACTTCAGGCAGGACCTTGTGGTTCTGCTGCTTGGGGCTGGCCAGCCACTTACCTAGAGTCTATGGCTCCTCCTACAACCTGCAGACTCAGATAAATGCCACTCCACAGGGTATGGGATCTGACTGCCCACAGCAGCCAAAAAGCCTGATAATGCAACCCAGAAGTGAGGGAAAGTGAACTTCCAGTGGGGTAAATGTTGACTAGTAAAAGACAGGAAGCAGGAGGATAAACATGAACAACTTATACCTTTCATAGTCATGGACAACAGGACTATAGCCAGATAGTGGCAGGATGTGACAAGTGTAAAATTTGTAAACACAGATTAAACTTCACACATTACCTCTAAGTTTAATCAGGTCTAATAAAAAAAGAATCCCATCATCCCATCTATAACTACTTAATATGAGATTTCTCCAGCCCCTAAAAATTTTTTACCAATTGAGTTTATATTAAGAGTGTATAATTTCTACTTCATAACTGCATTCTCATCAGGACATCTATACCAAACATTTCTGTTGGTAAAATACTAAAACCCCATTCCTCAGCCTTCTGAGGGCTAGTTATCCCAAATAACAGAGGGGAGCAACCACAGGCAACTGCAGTTTTGTTTGTTTCTTTTTAAATTTCAGTATAATGAACATACAGTGTTGTATTAGTTTTAACTGTAGAGTACAGTGATTCAACAATTAAGTGTGCTCTTAATGCCCCTTCATATATTTCACCCATTCCCTCTCCATATCCCCCCTGGTAACCACCAGTCTGTTCTCTATAGTTAAGAATCTGGATTTTTTTTTGTCTCTTTTTTTCTTTGTTCATGTGTTTTATTTCTTAAATTCCACATGTGAATGAAATCATATATCTGTCTTTCTTTAACTGACCTGTCTCACTTAGCATTATACCCTCTAGATCCATCCCATGTTGTTGCAAATGGCAAGGTTTCATTCTTTTTGTGGCTGAATAATATTCCACTGTGTATATATGCACCATATTTTCTTTATCTGTTCATCTGTTGATGGACACTTGGGCTGCTTCCATAATTAGCTATTGTAAATAATGCTGCAATAAACATAGGGGTGCATAGAGCCTTTTGAATTCGTGTTTTTGTATTATTTGAGTAAATACCCAGTAGTGGAATTACTGGATCATATGGTAATTCTATTTTTAATTTTTTGAGGAACCTCCATATCTTCTTTCCATAGTGGCTGCATTATGACCAACAGTGCATGGGGGTTTCTTTTTCTCCACATCTTTGCTGACACTTGTTGTTTCTTATCTTTTTTATTTCAGCCATTCTGACAGGTGTGAGGTGATATCTCATTGTGGTTTTGATTCACATTTCCCTGATGCTTAGTGATGGCAGTATCTTTTCATGTGTCTGTTGGTCATCTCTATGTCTTCTTTGGAGAAATGTCTGTTCATGTCTTCTACCCATTTTTAATTGGATTATTTGGTTTTTTGGTGTTGAGTTGCATAAGTTTTTATATTTTATGTATTTTGTATAGTAACCCTTTACCCAATGTATCATTTGCAAATATCTTCTCCCATTCAGTAGGCTGCCTTTTTGTTTTGTTGATGGTTTTCTTTGCTGTGAAAAATCTTTTTATTTTGATGTAATCCTAATGGTTTATTTTTGTTTCTGTTTCCCTTGCCTTAGAAAAGTGTTGCTATGATGATGTCAGAGAAATTATTGCCTGTGTTCTCTTGTAGGATTTGTATGGTTTCAGGTCTCACATTTTGGTCTTTCAACCATTTTGAGCTTATTTTTGTAGGCGGTGTTAGAAAGTGGTTCAGTTTCATTGTTTTGCATGTAGCTGTCCAGTTTTCCCAAAACCATTTGTTGAAAAGATATTCTTGCCTCCTTTGTCAAAGATTAATTGACCATATAATTGTGGGTTTATTTCTGGGCTTTCCATTCTGTTCCATTGACCTATCTGTCTGTTTTTGTGCCAGTACCATACTGTTTTGATTACTACAACTTTGTAGTATATCTTGAAACTTGGAATTGTGATACTCCCAGGTTTGTTCTTTTTCAAGATTGTTTTGACTATTCAGGGTCTTTTGTGGTTCCATACAAATGTTAGGATTATTTGTTCTAGTTCTGTGAAAAATGCTGTTGGTCTTGATAGGAATTGCATTAAATCTATAGACTGCTTTTGGTAGTATGGACATTTTAACAATATTTTTTTTCTCCCAATCCATGAGCATAGAATATCTTTCCATTTGTTTGTGTTTTTATTCTCTTTCATAGTTTTTTATAGTTTTCAGAGTACAGGTCTTTCACCTTCTTGGTTTAGTATATTCCTAGGTACTTCATTATTTTTGGAGCAATTGTAAATAGGACTGTTTTCTTGATTTCTTTTTCCAGGCAACTGCAGTTTTAATCATTACTGTTCTTTTGCTTTTGACATTGGCTTTGAACTTTGCCCTTTTCCCAGGGATTAAAGCAATAGTGTCCTCATAAATGTTTGACAACCAGATTTCAGGAGGGCAGAAGCTGATTTGTACCATTTGTTGACTTTCATGGTGTAAATACTCCACAATAGACCACTGCAAGAGACCTCCATAGTATCACTGAACACAGAGTTAGGAAGAGAGGCAGAGTGGCACATCACTACATGTATTTTTACCATTCTGTTTCAATAGATACAAATAATTCAAAAGCATAGATAATAGAAAATTGTAGTAAAATAATTAGGAAGTGATGAGTTTCAAGCTTATATTATCTTCATTGTTAATATAGTTTTAAATTATAACTTTATAAAATTTAATTTTTAATAAAGGCTACAGCTAATAATCAGCTCACAAAGTTCCTCAAAATTTAACAGTCAGTTCTTATGAGCTGGCACACCACTGAATTCAATCTGCCAAGATATTTCATGGTTCCAATTTGAACTTAACTTCCCAAGATTTCTCTTGACTCTTTGCAGGTGGGAGACCTATGTACCCCACACTGGATTCCTTGGAGGCTGCCATACTCTGCACAAACAGGTGCCTTCATCACTTACCTTTCTCATCCAAGCAATAAAGTTCCCGAAGACTCTATTGTATTCATAACTTAGGTCATTTCCCTTTTTTCCCTTGAATTAGAAAAAAGGGAGAAATATGCCTACTAAATTAAGCCTAAAACTAGTTATATAGAAGTTGTAAAAGTTAATTATATTGGTTGATTAATACAAAAAGACATGGGTCTTAATCCTTATTCTGCTACTTATGAGCTATGGGACATCATTCAGCCTCCCGGAGTTTTAATATCCTCATTAGTGAAATGTGAGTAGTAACAACTTCACAGGTGGTTGTGAAGATTAAATGAGATAATGTCTACAGAGCAGCACAGTGTCTGGTACTGAGTAAGTGTTCAAATGGTAAAATGCTCTCACCCATTTTATCCATTATCCAAATTGCAATCATCCATTGCTATTATCCACCAGCTTTAGGTAGGTACACTCACGATTCAACATATGAAAGTTTAGAGTATCAGCTCCTGATTAACCAGCTCATTACTAAGGCAAAGTGCCTTCCAAAAATCACATTCTTTTTTTTACGTTATTTCAATATTCACATGCAAATATTAAAAGCAGGAACTTGCCCTTTAGCCACCAAAACACCCAGCTCGCTTTTTCATAGAAATGTAATGGAAAGGTACACCCATTTATTACTCTAGTTTCCCAGGCATGGGAAATACAGCATTTAACAATGTTGACAAGTTTTACCCTCATGAAACTTATGGCCTAGTGGGGGAAAGGAACACAGATTATAATCAGAGAACTATATAATATCATGCTGAAGTTGAAAAGCAAGGAAAAGATGTTATGAGGAATTACTTCAGGCATATTTTACCTAGTCTGGAGTGTTAGGGAGCTTTCTGTTAATAAGAGACATTTGAGCTAAGATCTAAATGGTGAGCAAGAGTTAACCAGCCACAGATGGGGAAAAGCATTCCATGGTAAGGGATCAGCCTTTACAGAGACCTTGAAGTGGGAGAGAGCTTGGTGTGTTCAAGGCCCTGAAGGATAGGGGCCACATAGCATAATAAGCATAAAAGAAAAACTACATTTGTTATTAATAACAACTATATTTGCTATTTCCCTCACATTCATTCCCTACACCACCTCTCCAACTCTTTCTAAGAGGGTAGATCCTATACCCTAAAGAACCCTTTGTGATATGTTTGACTTGCACCAGTTTGGAGGTAGAAATTGGAACCAAGATGAAATCAAACTTAATTGTTCAGGACATTAAAGGAATGGGAAATTTAACAGTGACCCAGAGGGAGAAGCTGAGAAGTGAGGCTGCATGCCATACTGGGGAAGGTACTTCAAGCTAGTAGAAAAAGCTTGCAGAAGATCAGAGGCTAGAAGGAGGGCATAAGCCAGGGCATTTATTCCCTATCTCTCTGCCTCCAGCTGGGTCTCCAGCAGCAGCTGCATCTCCACTGTAACTTCAGATCCTGCCAGATAACCCCTCCCCCTTGATCCCAGCTCCCATCAAGAAGGCCTGACCAGGTTGCTAGCTAGCCCTTGATGGTACAAAGTTCGAGGCTTTGGAAGCATTGTCTCCTCCCAGTTTTCCTTTCAGTTCTAAGGAAAAGTATGTCTTCCTGCTATTCCTAATCTCTGGTTGCCTCAGCTTCCCCTGTTTCCTTGCTATTCATAAAGTGGTTAATGGGCCAGCAGCACTGACTTTGGGAACTTCTTAAAAAAGCAGAGTCTCAGGCTCTACTCCAAACCTATTGAATTTGAATTTGCATTGAAAAAGATCCCAGGTGATTTGAATACTCATTAAAGTTTGAGAAGTAATGGCCTATTTGTGTCTTCAAGAAGACCATCCCCTAAGAAACAAATCACCTGTATTAAATTCCCTCTGTTTGAAATGCCTAGATGGTTACTGCTTCCTGACAGGACCCTAACTGACAAGTCAAGTTTTTATGCTCAATGTTTTATGTTCAAGTTTGTTTTTAATGCTTACCACCTATCCTATTGTACAACAATTTAACATTCTTGGATTATTTTAGATTCATCTCTCACTTGGTTTCTCTGACAAAAACGTGGTTAACATTTTTCCCTTTAAAACTATGCAGACATTGCTCAATTTTCTTAAGTTAATCAGTGCCACCAAAGAGAAATCTGCTTTTGGTTCCTTTGTAGATAATCTGGGGTTTTGTTTTATTTGTTTATTTTGCATGTATTCTTACAGAATTTTTTTTGTTTTCCTTAAAATTCAAAAAATATCAAGAATGAATATTAATGTCACCTGGAACATACCAAACCATGTTGATCTCCAATCACTTGTCTGTCTTCCCACTGAAGAATAGCTTCTTGATTAAAAGTCAGATTCTTCACAGATCTGTACCTCTGAAACAAATAATGCAATATATGTTAAGAAAAAAAGAAGAAGAAGATAGCAGGAGGGAAAGAATGAGGGGGGGGAATCGGAGGGGGAGACCAACCATGAGAGACGATGGACTCTGAAAAACAAACTGAGGGTTCTAGAGGGGAGGGGGTGGGGGGATGGGTTAGCCTGGTGGTGGGTATTAAGGAGGGCACGTTCTGCGTGGAGCACTGGGTGTTATGCACAAACAATGAATCATGGAACACTACATCCAAAACTAATGATGTTATGTATGGTGATTAACATAACAATAAAAAATTTTTTTAAAAAGTTAGATTCTTGGGCCACCTGGGTGGCTCAGTCAGTTAAGTGTCTGCCTTCGGCTCAGGTCATGATCTCAGGGTCCTGGGATCGCGTCCTGCATCGGGCTCCCTGCTCAGTGGAGAGCCTGTTTCTCCCTCTCCCCCTGCTCTTCTCTCTCTTTCTCTCTCTGTCAAATAAATAAATAAAATCTTTTTTAAAAAAAAGTTAGATTCTTATTTTTGTTTCATTTGTTCTCATCTTTTCTTCAGGAATGATTTGATTTTATAAAATTATGTCCAACACTGATATTATTCTTAGTCTCACTTTTGGAGTTGACTTGCAAGCTCCCTTTTTATCCCCAACCATTGCTGATAAAACTCACTTATCTCTTTTCAGAGAGACCATGACTTCTTGGATCTTACTGAAAATAATAAAGGAATGTCTTTCAAAACCTTTTCCAACTCCTGTAGTAAGTAATTTTTAGAGTTATGATTTTCCTCTGTGCCTAGAGAATAATTTTCCATGTCTTTTATGCTATAATAATTTGTATAGGATTCCTTTTTTACTGTTGTCTTATCCTTAGACAAGGCCCAATCTTTGCCAACAGGTGGGAACCATGGAATCTCCTTGATTTCTCTCCATATGCACTTGAGTGCTAGAGTATTCCTCTTTAAGATCTAGACTTAAAACAGGGGTAGATGTACACAGCCCCTAGTCCGGGGCTGGGGAGGTGAGCATCTCATTGACCAAGCAGGACCGAGGTGAGCTCTCCTATCTCCCTGATGTTTGGGTCAGATGCTCCCATTAATTATTTTGTCAGAGCATAAAAGACTATATCCTTTATCCTGCCTTTGCCTCCACCACTACCCCAGCTCTACCTACCACACTGTTCCCCAAGCCCTACCATTTCTACCAGAATGTTTTTTCTTGGATAACTACTCATTTTAGGAAGAAATATATCACACATCCTGAGAATTGTGGCTTTTGGATATGTGTGGGATGAAATTTATGGAAATGAGAGGATAGGACCACATTTATCAAGGTCAAAAGATAATCCCCAAATGCAGGAGGGGTGTAGCTGCGTGGTGTTTATTGATATTTGGGGTCAGTTTAGACTCCTTCCCCAAAGGAGGTTCCATGTTTTCTAAAGGAGAGTGTAGTCCAGATGTGTATCTTTATGAACAGTACAACGGGGAAATTCTCCCTCAGATATTGGCATATGGTCTTCTCTTTAGCTTCCAATGTTTGTCTTTTTGCATATCTCCATGGATATTTTAATGGAAGAATATCAGAAAATATGCATGACCCTGCTAATCTGCTGCCATCACAACAATCATAAAGGCTAACATTTGTTGAGTGCTTACTGTATGCCAGGCATTGTGTTTAGTATTTTGTAGATACTATGTCATGCTCATCCTCACAATAACACTTTGCCATAGGGGTTGGAGGCAGCCTCCCCTTCTGTGGCTTCATGTTTTCCTGTGGAAGGATCTCCATTAGAATAAAACTTACGGCCTCTTGCTCACTCCCTCATCTCCCTGGGGAAAGTCACTCATCCCATTGGCGGGTTGGGGAAAAAGGAACTAGACACACATGGCTCAGCCACATCCAAGACCACACTTTGATCTGCCTTCCTAAAGAAAGGATGTATTTTGGTCTGCTTGGGAAGCCTCAGAGTAAGCTTAGTGGAGCAGATCTGTCATAGGAGAAGGTCTGGTAGTTTCCTTTTCTGCCTGTGCCTAGTGAATATGTTTAATGTTGGGACACAGTATTAGGAAGCCCTTCATTTCTAAACATCCAAGTTTTTGAATACAGTTTTATTAGTATAAAGCAGCATTTGATATTTGCCTATCTAATTTCTGCCCTTTCAATTAGCTCAACCCTATATGGGAAAGATGGGAAATTATGAATCTCTTAAAATCCCCAAAGTAGGCATTACTAGTATCTCCAGTTTAAGTTGAGTAAACACGAGCACTGAGCCAACTTCTCCAAGGTTTCCCAGCTCAACAATGACAGAGCATGGATTCTCACTCATTTCTGTTTAATCTAGAGCAAACATTCCACTATCATGCCCAGCTAATCCCTGCAACTTCATTGTTCCCCATAGCCGACCTTCGTAAAATCTCATCAGGCCATTAAGACTCAGTGATAGCATCATCTGAGAAAAACCCACCTATCCTCCAAAACTCTTCTGTAGACCCTTCCCCAATTCACCTGGACCAAGTTAGTGAGTCCATCTGTGCTCTTTGTATGGCCTTCTGTTGGAGAGTGAAGGTTCATTCAGTTACTGATTTATTCATTCATTTATCTCCCTAACCATAGCATCTAGCACAGAGGAGATGCCAGTTCAATTTTTGTTAAATGATACTCATAGAGGGGTATCTGGGTGCTTAGTCAGTTAAGCATCTGCCTTCAGCTCAGGTCATGATCCCAGGGCCCTGAGATCAAGCCCCACATCGGTCCCCCTGCTTCTCCCTCTCTCTCTGCTGCTCCCTCTGCTGCTCCCCCTGCTTCTGCTCTCTTGCCCGTGCTCTCTCTCAAAAAAATAAAATCTTTTTTAAAAAAATGATACTCATAGAAACCGATTAATACCAAATTCTCCAAAGCAATCACTTTTAAGTACAGGGTCTATACAGCTTCCAGGATGGATTGAGCAGCCCTCCAGCATTATTTAAGTTACAGGGCCTCCCTCTGTTCCATTTAATTTGGAGGAAGGTTTTTTGTTTTTGTTTAAGTTCCTTCTGTTCTTGCCCATAGAAGTTGTTGTTCTGAGAGGCAGTAAACTGGCAGCAATATGATGTCCATTTGCATTGCTTTACTGCACCTGGTTTAATCTCACCCTGAATTGCCACAAGAACCCAAAATAATTACAACATTTGCAAACACGAAAATAATAACTACCATCCATCAAGCACCTAACAGGTGCCAAACATATGGGTTGTATGAATTAGCTCCAAGCACCACAAGCCTGTGAGGTGAGTGTTATCACCACCATTTCACAAGTGAGAAAACCGAGGCTTGATGAGATAAAGATATTTGCCCATTGCCACCCATCAGTAAGTGGTTGAGCAGAAGCTGAATCAGTGCTGTCTGGCTCCAGCTGGATCTTTTTCCTTTATTCAGTGCCCTCCAGAACATATAGCAGCTGTTGTGATGGTTGGAGAAGGTAATGGGTGGGAAGGAGCTTGGAAAACAAGAACTAAGCACGTGCAAGATTATGAAGTTGAGAGCTTTGGGAAGGGCACTGTGACAGCAGCCCCAGAAGGGGAGCACATTGATCTGGCTGGAGTTGAGGGGCATCTCCTATTATGTAATTGCTCTGGATTAGTATTTCTGAGATAATGGAGATGCAGACCCTCCTTTTTTTGTGAAACAGTCCTCACCTCTGGGAACAAAGACAGGAGAGCTTCAACATCGCTTGGCATCAGGGAAATCCAAATCAAAACCTCAATGAGATACCACCTCACACCCGTCAGAATGGCTAAAATTAACAAGTCAGGAAACGACAGATGTTGGCGGGGATGTGGAGAAAGGGGAACCCTCCTACACTGTTGGTGGGAATGCA